>NC_064642.1:734819811-735122842 GCF_023864345.2 Schistocerca serialis cubense
AAATCAAAATTAAGCACAAAATTAAACAAAATCAAGGCAAAAATGGAATAAATACGATTACAACAAAGAGCAATATATTGCCGATGATCTGTGAAAGAAAGAGTGACAAATTAGCAAATGCGTTGCGCCAGATGCAAACTACATTTAAGTAAATAAGAGCAGATATATGACTACTTCTCAAAGATCACAAAGAAATACGATCCTGGCCGGTTGTCGCCAAGTGTAACCTCCCCACAAAATAAAATAAATATTATGAATAATGATTCTAATTTAGTGTAGCCTCACAACAGAAATTCTTTCTCATTTGTAACCTCACTACTAAATTCTTCTCACATTAACCTCCCTACAAAATTCTTTACATTTAACCTCCACACAAAATTCTTTCTGATTTAATCTAAGCTCAAAATTCATTCACATTTAGCGTGATCTCATAACAGAAAAATTCCTAAACCTGTCAACAGTAAAAATTATAATTATGTCGTTCACATTCAGTGTAACGTCCCAATAAAAAAATAAATTCAGTAACCTGGTAATAAAACAATGTAAGTAACCTCTCAATTAAATTGTCGCTCACTTATGACTTTTCAATAATTCACTGTGAATTTAACCTGGTAAATTTTGGACGACAGCAGTGCTGCGTCATGGCCCTGATAGATCATTATGAATAAAAAAGGAAAAATTCTTACCTCAATGAAGTCGCCGGATATATCTGCTCTTACAATAAATTTTTCCGGCACAGCTCTGTGCAATGCTGGCCGACGTATCTGTCATTTATGAAAGGAAGCAACTGATTTTTCTATTGCAATAATCGGGATGATCATGGATGGGAGAAATTAGTAAATTCTTTAAATTGAAACGAATGGTTGTTAAAAGCTACTTTTTATGAGGAAGATTATTATTAGGAGTGTTTTAAAACATTTACATGCGACTTGAGATAACATTACTACATATGCGCGAGGGTGCTTTTACCTTATACAATAATACTCAGGCTCCGGCATCGCTGCACCGCGACCGGGCCAGCCAACACGATACACCAGACCAGACGAGAGCAGACTCCAGATTAGCAACAACTTACTACTACAGCTACACAGTTCCTACTGCAGTCAACACTGCTCTCTGGTCAGAGACCTTGCATATCGCAGGCAGCGCATGATCAATACATCAATATTACATCTGCTCGGACCTCTTACACTGTGTTGAATGGAGTGAACAGTCTAATCAATACCAAATGTCGAGTGAAAATAAGTCGAAGGGAGACTTTTAAAGTAATAGGATGAAAGAGAAATGTGACTAGTGATAATTTTACTGCCAAAATTGGGAATCACTTAATAAACTATGCGTGGAAAATCTGCTCCCTTGGAAGCATAACTGCGTATGACGAACACAAGGAGGCCATAAAAAAAGGCTAGCACAGATAAGGACGGGTTCTTTTGTCAAAAGAAGTATGCTGGTGCAAACATCGGCCTTATAGTGAGACAGAAATTTCTGAAGATGTACGTTTGGAGCACAACATTATATAAAAGTAATGACGAACATGTACAAACATTTAGAAGAAGAAGGGACCCGATGGTAGGAAATATGTTGAGACATGACGGAATAACTTCAGTGGTATCAGAAAGAGCTGTAGACTATAAGAACCGTAGAGGGAGACATGGACTGGAATTTATGCAACAAATAATCGAGAACGCCGGGTGAAAGTGCTGCTACGAGATGACAAGGCTCGTAGGAGTGACGAACTCATTGGAGAGCTCGTTAAACCAGTCTGAAGACTGATGACCCCAAAAATTATTAAAGCTGGTCTTAAGGAAGTTGCAAGCTACATGCAGTATACGCAGGAGGAAAGATATGGAGTGCTTCAAATGACTATTTACATGAGGAAATTGGCTCTAGGAGAAGCAAGGAAAAGATAAACTGACGACAATATGCTGTATAACATTAAGAAAGCCCGAAACTTACTGGCAGATTAAAACTGTGTGCCGGGCCGAGAGTCGACCTCGGGATCTTTGCCATTTGCGGGCAAATTTGGAAAGTAGAAGACAAGGTACTGGCAGAACTGAAGCTATGAGGACCGGCCGTGGGTCGTGCTTGGGTAGCTCAGTTCGTAGAGCACTTGCCCGCGAAAGGCAAAGGTCCCGAGTTCGAGTCTCGGTGCGGCACACAGTTTTAATCTACCAGGAAGTTTCATATCAGCGCACACGCCGCTGCAAAGTGAAAATATTATTCTGAAAACATCCCCCAGGCTGTGGCTAAGCCTTGGCTCTCCAATATCCTTTCTTCCTCGAGTGCTAGTTCTGCAAGGTTCGCGGAAGAGCTTCTGTGACGTTTGGAAGGTAAGAGACGAGGTACTGGCAGAATTGGAACTGTGGGGAGGGGTCGTGAGTCGTGCTTGGGTAGCTCAGTTGGTAGAGCACTTTCCCGCGAAAGGCAAAGGTCCCGAGTTCGAGTCTCGGTCCGGCACACAGTTTTAATCTGCCAGGAAGTTTCATATCAGTGCACACTCCGCTGCAGAGTGAAAATCTCATTCTATTAAGAAAGCCTTTCAATGTGGCTTTTGTTCATCATATTCTAATAAACATTGACTACTAAGCTATGCTTAAAGGCACATGTGAAGTAACAACAGCAATACAACAAATACACTTCGTCTCTTAAGACATCTACACCACAAAATCTACGAGGGTTATCGTCTATAAATCGGTTTTTGAGAGCATTTCAACACCCAGAAAACTTGAAGTTAATTGAATTACAAAGATTAAAACTTATTCTCTGGAAATGCACTTAAGACGTCTTAATAGCCATAGAACAGCGACAAAAAAGGTGATTACTGAGAAAGGTATTGTTGGCAAATGCTGTTAAGAAATTGAACATCGCTGACAAAAGGTGACTATGACAACCAATTAGAAGTGTGATGAATATTTTTATGAGTAATGTGATTAGTTTTATGTTTGCAGAACATTCGGACGTATTCTATCATAGTGACGTGTAACTAGTAACTTTACAAGTTACGTGTAGTTTTTTTGTGTGCATAGATGCATGCTGACCATTTGCAGATTCATAAATAACACAATAATTTACTGTTAATGTAAATAAATATGTCAGTTTTTGCTACTAATGGTGTTCGAATAGAAGGACCCCAATAACAGTCTCCTTCCAGTTCAAATTTTCAGTAATAAGTAAAATAAAATATATGGATTATTTTATACTGTGGCGATACCGTCCTGCAGAGGTCGATACGAGCAAGCAACTTACGATTGCAGAAAAACCCACACGTCTATTCACTGACTCCCGTTCATATGCTACATTAACTGCTATAGTCATTCTATTTCCTGCAGATAGCTGGACATACTGCCACGCGATGTGTGCCAGATTACAGATATGAGAATTTTGCGAGGAAGAGATAGGATGACAGTAGAATTAAGCAGGGTATATCGATGAAATAATGCTAGCCTGTACAGTTCTCCGCAGTCCTAAAAGTTTCAAGACTGAATTAGCAAAAATTGACAGGAGTTAAGATGGTTACAGGCATTCACATGGTCTTTTCTTTGTTCAGCAGTCAAGGCGTGCAGGACAAACTTCTCACATTCTTTCCTCCTCTTGAGAACATTTTTTAAACCAGGGCCAGCCACAGCTGTGCGGCATTTTTCGATCGGCACAAGTCTCTTCAGTACGGTAGAATCGTGCTGTCGGTGCTGTTTAATCCATGCTATTTGTTCCTGGTATGAAGGATGTTCACTGGTTCAGTGGCTGTTCGCACAAAGAATCTATCGTCGTAATCAATTAAAATGAGTGGGAATGACAGGAGAGAGGGATGCGAAATCTCAATTCACATAAGTGACAACTAGTGCATGTTTGCTATGAAACAACATTACAACATCGCGCAGAAGGACTTTATAAAGATTTAGTTGACAAAGAAGGAGTAAAAAATTACAAAGATCGAGATACAGGTTTTATTGGTTTGTGCAGCAAAAAGTACATTTGTGCTATATTTGCAGGCCTGGTGCACGCGAAGAAAGTGGTGGTACGATTAATAAAATTTCCGGAGACAAATGCATTAAATGGCTCTGAGCACTATGGGACTTAACTTCTGGGGTCATCAGTCCCCTAGACCTTAGAATTACTTTAACCTAACTAACCTAAGGACATCACACACATCCGTGCCCGAGGCAGGATTCGAACCTGCGACCGCAGCGGTCGCGCGATTCCAGACTGTAGCGCCTAGAACCGCTCGGTCACCACGGCCGGCCACATGCATTATTCCATTGTCAATTGCATCAGTGGAACTGAACGAAGAATATGGAGACTTTAAATTGGTCTGCAAAGTACATTGGTTAAGAAAAGATTCATACCTGGGACTATTTTTCGCTTTAAAACAAGGTACTGTTAAATTTTTTGAAGGAAAAATTAGAACATCCGGAACGGAGTGTACTCCTCGTATTTTAAGTGAACTTGACTGCACACTGCCCAGGGTAAAAAATTGCAGAGTAACTTCTTTCTGATTTGATGGGATACATTTAAAAGGGAATTGCGTTGCAGAAGGGACACTTTATATGAAAAGGTAGTACAGTTCCCTAAGCTCGCCGCTGTTAAAGGAAATGTGAAGTCTGAAGAATTCACTGCGGTATAGAAAGAATTACAAGGATAGTTTTACAAAGATTTTGAGGGAACTGTCAACCTTACATTCGTTTCTGAGGATGTTTAGGGACTATTTGCATTTCAGTTGAAGCGTCCCTGTGTATGTGCAGATATAACTAATTCACCTGCAAGGGAATTCCAGCTATGACAAATCGTTTTGCGTAAAAACTTTCCAGTATGTCTACATTGCTTTCCTTAGTTAGAGTTTCCATGTCTCTATAACGAGGTTACAAAACTACTACAATATTTCGATCGACATACCGGGTGATCAAAAAGTCAGTATAAATTTGAAAACTGAATGAATCATGGAATAATGTATATAGAGAGGTTTTATTAGAACAAAAAAAAATGCAAACGTTCAAAAAATGTCAGACAGATGGCGCTTCATCTGATCAGAATAGCAATAATTAGCATAACAAAGTACGACAAAGCAAAGATGATGTTCTTTACAGGAAATTTTCAATATGTCCACCATCATTCCTCAACTATAGCTGTAGTCGAGGAATAATGTTGTGAGCAGCACTGTAAAGCATATCAGGAGTTATGGAGAGGCATTGGCGTCGGATGTTGTCTTTCAGCATCCCTAGAGATGTCGGTCGATCACGATACACTTGCAACTTCAGGTAACCCCAAAGCCAATAATCGCACGGACTGAGGTCTGGGGACCTGGGAGGCCAAGCATGACGAAAGTGGCGGCTGAGCACACGATCATCGCCAAACGACGCGCGCTAGAGATCTTTCACGCGTCTAACATTATGCGGTGGTTCTAATAAAACCCCATGTCATTCCAAGCATGTGTGTCAATTTTTACCTCTCTATCTACGTTATGCCGTGGTTTATTAAGTTTCCAAATTTGTACTGACTTTTTGATCACCCGGTATGTCACGCTGTTTTACTGTCGTTCCAGTCACTGCTTTGATCACATTTGGTAATAATGAGCGTCTACCAATTTATAAATTGATTTTCACTTTGAGTGCGAAACTCTGTGAAATTATCTGCTTCTGTTTGTTTGCTGACAGTTGGTACCAGACAACAATTATATTATGTCTTGAGTATGCCAAAAATAATTAAATAATTATGAAAATTTGTTTATTTGTGACCTGTTCTGTTGAGAGATGTTAATTATAAAACCAAATGTATGCAGTGCATCCGCTCTGCCGTTTAAATGCGGCGAGTTCACAGTTTTCCTCTCTTCCCCCTCCTCAGGCATGGTGTGGTGGTGGTGGGGCCAAATGTTAAGTGAGGCTGAGCGCTTTGGCTCCCGTACACGGGCACAGCCCACGAGCCGAAACTTGACTGCCCCTACTTTAAACGCTTAATTTAGATATGTTCCTCCATCGTTATTAACGACCGATTCACGAACCATGGCTGTTTGCGCAATCGAGGGATGAACGGGGATTGCATTGTTGCCAGTTCCAAGTGATAGCCTGAGGAAAGCGTGTATCCTGCAAATTGTCCCTCTTTCTCTTGTTTACGCAGAACTTGTCGCTTAGCATCGCCATAAGTGGTAATAACTACCAACAAATGGAATAAAAAGATCACTAAATAACTACACCACTGGCCATTAAAATTGCTACACCAAGAGCAAATGCAGATGATAAACGGGTATTCATTGGACAAATATATTATACTAGAATTAACATGTGATTACATTTTCACGCAATTTGGGTGCATAGATCCTGAGAAATCAGTACCCAGAACAACCACCTCTGGCCGTAATAACGGCCTTGATACGCCTGGGCATTGAGCCAAACAGAGCTTGGATGGCGTGTACAGGTACAGCTGCCCATCCAGCTTCAACACGATACCACAGTTCATCAAGAGTAGTGACTGGCGTATTGTGACGAGCCAGTTGCTCGCCCACCATTGACCAGACGTTTACGATGGGTGAGAGATCTAGTGAATGTACTGGTCAGCGCAGCAGTCGGACACTTTCTGTATCCAGAAAGGTCCGTACAGGACCTGTAACATGCGGTCGTGCATTATCCTGCTGAAATGTAGGGTTTCGCAGGGATCGAATGAAGGGTAAGCCCACGGGTCGTAACACATCTCAAATGTAACGTCCACTGTTCAAAGTGCCGTCAATGCGAACAAGAGGTGACCGAGACGTGTGGCACCCCATACCATCACGCCGGGTGATACGCCAGTATGGCGATGATGAATACACGCTACCACTGTGCGTTCACCGCGATGTCGCCAAACACGGATTCGACCATCATGATGCTGTAAACAGAACGTGGATTCATCCGAAAAAATGACGTTTTGCCAATCGTGCACCCAGGATCGTCGTTGAGTACACCATCGCAGGCGCTCCTGTCTGAGATGTAGTGTCAAGGGTGACCGCAGCTCTCCGAGCTGACAGTCCATGCAGCTGCAAACGCTGTCGAACTGTTCGTGCAGATGGTTGTCTTGCGAACGTCCCTATCTGTTGATTCAGGGATCGAGACGTGGCTGCATGATCCATTGCAGCCATGCGGATAAGATGCCTGTTATCTCGACTGCTAATGATACGAGGCCGTTGGGATCCAGCACGGCGTTCCATACTACCCTCTTGAACCCACCGATTCCATATTCTGCTAACAGTCATTGGATCTCGACCAACGCGAGCAGCAATGTCGCGATACGATAAACCGCAATCACGATAGGCTACAACTCGACCTTTATCAAAGTCGGAAACGTGATGGTACGCATTTCTCCTCCTTACACGAGGCATCACAACAACGTTTCACCAGGCAACGCCGACAACTGCTGTTTGTGTATGAGAAATCGCTTGAAAACTATCGTCAGGTCAGCACGTTGAAGGTGTCGCCATCACCGCCAACCTAGTATGAATGCTGTGAAAAGCTAATCATTTGCATATCACAGCAACTTCTTCCTGTCGGTTAAATTTCTCGTCTGTCGCTCGTCGTCTTCGTGGTGTAGCAATTTTAATGGGCAGTAGTGTAGCTACATTTTATGCTCACACTGGCCATGACATTCACAGCAGAACGCTCAGAATATCAATCAAAACTCATTGGCTGTCGGAGATAGCGTGACGTAGGTGCACAGATGAAGCCTACACTCGACCGTCATCGGTCGTCACTCCAACTATAGTGACACAACAACATTGACACATAACCTTTTTTGGATGTTACATCACACAAAAACCAAAATAGTTCCTTGTTACATGTCATATAACATAATCCCACACATACGGACTGCTATCTTCATTCTATGAGTTGTTATCGACCACATCAGCGCATGGGAGTTCTACGCGCATTGGTCAAGAGATCTTATGCCATTTCTGATTTCGAAAATTTGACACAGGAACCGGATCATCTTAAGGCTGTCTTCTAGCTCAACTGATATACCGATCATCAAATTAATCGTGCTTTTCAGTTTTGACCATCAAGTGAATCAGCGCCAGGCCACTAGTAGATCAGTTTCATCTCTACCCTTTGCTGGAAGTACTTCTTCAAAAAAATGTTGTTTTGACTTTGGCCAAGAGCCCTGTTTGGATCTGTTAAAGATGATTTGGAATTTAGAAAATCGAGAGTTTATAAAATTACCTGTCATTGAGAAAAGAGTCTTCAAACTGTTCATGACTGATGTGTGGAACATCAGCACCACAGCCGGTCACTGTGGCCGAGCGGTTCTAGGCGCTTCTGTCCGGAACCACGCTGCTACTACGACCGCTGGTTCGAATCCTGCCTCGGGCATGGACGTGTGTGATGTCCTTGGGTTAGTTAGGTTAAAGTAGTTCTAAGTCTATGGGACTGATGTTAAGTCCCATAGTGCTTAGAGCCATTTGAACCATCAGCATCACATATGTTTGCTCCAGCCTGAAAAATCTGTCGTCGCCGAACATTGTCTCAATGAAGGGCATAATACGTAGTTTAAAGAGACTCAAATTACTGCACCGCCTTCTCGTTACTAGGATTGTGTGCTCAAGGAATCCATCGAAATACGATTATCTCATGAAATTATTAATAAAGGTTTTCTTTTAAGCAAGATATAGAACCCTATTTTACCTGATATAAAACAACACGGCCTGGTTTTCGACCCGCTACATCTTAATTGGTGATTTGTCACTTTTGCCAGTTTCCGCCGCCGGCGGCGTTGCAATTCTTCGCTTCGAAGTGAGCAGCTCTTCCGCTTCTCGCACAGTCGCAATGGCCTGTAACCGGGGTATAAATGCGTCACCGTTTTTAATGTTTCATTTCCTGCCCCATCGTCCCGCCTATGTGACTATCCACAATTCCTACTCCCATACTTTCTATCCCTCTGCCGGCGTCCCCCAAGGCTCTGTCCTTTCCCCTCTCCTCTATCTCCTGTACACTGCTGATATGCCCAAATCTCCCCCGCCTGTTCATCTTCTTTACTGATGACACCGCCTTTCTAGCCGTTTATCCTACCCTTCAACGGTCCCAACGTACCCTCCAAACCCACCTTGTCCAATTCACCGCTTGGTGCAACCAGTGGTTCCTCCATATCAATCCTCCAAGACCCAGGCGATCATCATAGGCCGCACCACTCACTCATTCTGTCTCCATGATATTTACCATTTATGGCCGTCCTATTCACCTCACTCCTACCCTCAAATACCCTGGCCACACCCTCGACCGCCACCTCAACTGGACTCCCCGTCTCCTTACCATTCAAAACAAAGCTCACAACAGACTCCGCCTCCTGAAACTCCTGTCCAGCCAGACGTGGGGTCTGCATCCTTCCACCATCCTTCACATCTACAAATCCTTGATCCGCCCCATCCTCTATTATGCCAGGGTAGCTTGGATTTGCGCCCCTCCACGGTTCTACAAAGCCCTCCAAATCCTCAAACGCCATGTATGCCGCCTCGCCTTCCACATCCGCCTTCCGTCCCCCATGCGCATCCTCTACGACCTCATCCTCTTCCCCCAACTTTTCCTTGAAAACATACGCACACTATATATTTTTGCTGCATTGATCCCCCTCACCCTCTGGTGTCTCCCTTCCTCTCCACCCCCAGCCCGTTGCCGCGCCTTTACCGCTGTGTCCCATCCTCTCTCCATCTTCACACCCTCCACCTCCTTTCCCAACACAACTTCCACCATCTACCCCTCCCAGATGATGAGGTTCGCCCTGATACCTACCCTTCTAACTCTAACCCCATCTTCCTGCCTCCTTCTCAGGGCTCCCTCTCCTCCCACTAGGTCGTCTGCTGCCATAGCCCCTGAGCAGATATCCCCTTCTACTCCCCTCCCTCTCTTGTGCTCCCTTTCAGTTCCTCTGCACTCCCTCCTGCCTTGTCTTCCCTCCTCATCTCCTGCCCCACGTGTCTCCTGCATCTTAGTATACCCGTTGACGCCCCTACTATCCCACTGCCTCCCCTGCTGTCCCCTTGCTGTCACCTCCTTTTCCATCCTCTCCGGCCTCTCCCTCGGTAGGTCCCACCTTGCAGTTTTATTCCTCATCGTATGTGCTCCAAGTGGGTTTTAAGTGTGTTGTTCTGGAGTGTTTTTAATACTGTGGCCGACTTTTAACTTGTGCATGTGCCTTCAGTGCCTTCTTTGTTTTTTAAGAATCGCACAACTGTGTTTTTTAACTCTATGATGACATTTTTAATTGTCCCTCCATGAACGTCTCCATGTCAGTGTATTTTTACCTCCATTATCTCCCCTTACTCTGTTTTATGTTCACCTTTTTTATCGCCATATATATATAACATTTTATCCTTGTCTTAGTTGTCATGTCACTCGGCTGAAGAGCCGCGGATTGTGCCGCTGACAGCTCTCCCCTGCCCATATGGGGCAGGGAATGAAATCACAATAAAGGAAAAAAAATGCTCCATCAGTTGCGAAGTGATTGTGTGCTCCACTATCGCACCTGAAGATGGCAGTCAGATGGACCGCCTAAATGTCGTGTAGTGAAGGCTATCATATTTGGTAATATACCCGTGCAGAGCATAAACATGCAAGACGCCAGGAAAATCTACTCCCCATGGAATCACAAGCTTTACATGTGTGTGATACTCAACACTTCCTGCTCACAACTTACTCGTCAAACGTACATCTGCTGAGTACTGTGGCTGGTCTAAGCTTCCGCCACAGTTACTACGACGACGTCGCTTGTACGCCAGGAATAGAATCAGCCCCTAAACGTCTAGGATGAACGGTGTATGTAATACATTTCCACTGAGACACTAAAACTTTTCTTCTACTGTTTCTCGAGAAGGAAATTCCATGTCACGTACGGAGTGGAAAAGAAGCCACGAAGGACTGAGAAACGAGAGACGAAAAGAGAAAATGAGACGGACAACGCTCTTGTGTCAGTGTGTTCACACGCCGACGCGGTGGGCAGTTGCCGCTCGACGCCGCCAGGTGCGCTGGTGTTCCTCGCTGCAGCACAGCCAGGTGGAGGACCGGTCGCCGGATCTGCGTGTGAATAATGTAGCCGATACGGCGGCCCGCAGAAATATGGCCCAATTTCCAGCTCTTCTGGGCGCCGCGCGCTCCTCAAAACGGCAGATATTGTCTCGGATAAATCGCACTCGGATACATTTAGAATCGAAAATCCAAGCCCGAGGGGAACACTCGACTGCAGTAAACACTTCTGGAATGGAAAGCTTCCTTGAGATAACTGAAAATTCTCGTTCATTTCTTAACTTCCCCGGACGTAGGAGCAGGGAGAACGGGGTTAAGCGATCTGTGTTGAATCTTAAGAACTACTCCCTCCCTTTAACAGTTACTTTTAGCAAGAAAATGTCGGCGCTGAGAATTTACCGCTTATGTGTTTGGACCTGAATATTTCTGTCTCATTATTTGCTCAAAAGCAGTCATTTCCCACTCTTGCCACCGTGCCATGACCGGCAGTCACATTAGGAAGACTAAATATTTCATAAAACAAACAATATGTGCTCTGCTTTATTCAGGTTTCATTTTCTGCACCGCTACTCTGTGTAATATTTTCTTTCATATTTATGTTGTCATATCTCAGATACGCTGCAGTTTCACTTTCTATACTGAGTGTAGCGTTTTTTAAAAGAACCATAAAAATTACGAAAACTCTCGAACCTCAATCACCAATTAAATATTACCGATATAGAATGAGATTTTCACTCTGCAGCGGAGTGTGCGTTGATATAAAACTTCCTGGCAGATTAAAACTGTGTTCCGAGACTCGAACTCTGGACGTTTGCCTTTCGCGGGCAAGTGCCCTACCATCTGAGCTACCCAAGCACGATTGCGCCCCGTCCTCACAGCTTTACTTCTGCTAGTATCTCGTCCCCTATCTTCCAAAGTTTACAGAAGCTCTCCTGCAGAACTAGCACTCTTGTAAGAAAGGATATTGTGGAGACATGGCTTAGCCACAGTCTAGGGGATGTTTTTTCAGAATGAGATTTTCACTCTGCAGCGGAGCGTGCGCAGACATGAAACTTCCTGGTAGATTAAAACTATGTGCCGGACCGAGACTCGATCTCAGGAGAGGAGAGCTTCAGTAAAGTTTGGAAGGTAGGAGACGAGACACTGGCAGAAGTAAAGCTATGAGAACGGGGCGTGAGTCGTGCTTGGGTATCTCAGATGGTAGAGCACTTGCCCGCGCTTGGCGAAGGTCCCGTGTTCGAGTCTCGGTCCGGCACACAGTTTTAATCTGCCGGAAAGTTTCATTACCGATATTAGTTGGGTGCTCCACTATGTTGTACTGACATCTATCAAATCTAGTAAACGTATCTCCTGAAAAATTCTGAACTATATCAAAATCTTACCGACTGTAAGTTATGTCGTGAAAGTGTGACGATTTGCGCGCTGACCTGTGATGTGCACAACGGAAGTTCTGTACGTATGACCATCTACTGGGCTCCTACAGCGACACTGAGCCTCCCATACCGAAAGAAAATACGTACAAGTTGCTCTACGTAGAATATACGCTAATTAAAACGTTGTAGAATTGCAAGACTGTGACCTTAGCGACAATAGGGCGGGAAGTACCGAATACTGTGTACACTGTGTGTGAGTACATTGGTGACAACATTGGTATTAAATCGAAAACGTACAGCGAGAATAATGTGGATCCAAGTGTTAATGACAGCATGCACTGAGATGAAAAAGGTCATGGGATACCTTCTAATATCGTCTTGAACCTCCTTTTTACCGGCGGAGTGCACAGACTGGACGTGGCGTGGACTCAACAAGTCTGCTGGGAGCCCCCTGCAAAAATATTGAGCATGACTGCCGCTATAGCTGTTCATAATTGATGAAGTTTCGCCAGAGCAGGATTTTGTACAGGAACTGTTATCTCGGTTATCTCCCATAAATCTTCAGTATGATTTATGTCGGGCTATCCGGGTGGCCAGATTATTCGCTCGAACTGTCCAGAATGTTTTACAAACCTATCGGGAAAAACTGCGCCCCGGTGATTTGACTCATAGCTATTCACAAATATTCCATCGTTGTTTGCTGTAAATGGTGTCCACATAACCGAACATAACCATTTTCAGTCGGTGATCGGTTCGTATGGATCAGAGGACCCACTCTAAGTACAGCCCATACCATTAGGGAGCTACAACCACCTGTACAGTGCCTTGTTGATAACTTGGATCCATGAATTCGTGGGATCTGCGCCACAGTCGAGCCCTACCATCCATTCTTACCAACTGAAATCGGAAATCATCTGACCAGGCCATGGTTTTACAGTCGTATAGGGTACAACCGATACGGCCATTTCTGGCCGGAGTGGCCGAGTGGTTCTAGGCGCTACAGTCTGGAACCGTGCGACAGACACAATCGCAGGTTCGAATCCTACCTGGGACATGGATGTGTGTGACGTCCGTAGGTTAGTTAGGTTTAAGTAGTTCTAAGTTCTAGGGGACTGATGACCTCAGAAGCTGAGTCCCATAGTGCTCAGAGACATTTGAACCATTTTTTGATACGGCCGTGAGCCCAGGAGATGAGCTGCAGGCGACATCGTCCAGCTAACAAAGGCACTCGCGTCGGTCGTCTGCTGCCATAGCCAATTAATGCTAAATTTCGCCGCACTATCCTAACGGATACATTCGTCGTACGTCCCTCTGATTTCTCTGGTTATTTCACACAGTGTTGCTTGTCTTTTGGCACTGACAACACTACTCCAATGCCGCTCTCTTTATCTTTAAGCGAACGCTGTCAGCCACTGCGTTGTCTGTGGTGAGAGGTAGTGCTCGAAATTTGGTGTTCTGTGCAAACTCTGTACACAGTGGATCTCTGAATATTGAATTCCCTAGCGATATCCAAAATGAAATGTCCCATGCGTCCAGCTCCAAATACCATTCCGCATTCAAAGTTTATTAATTCCCATCTTGCAGCTATGATCACGACGGACACTTTTTCCATGAATCATTTGCGTACAAATGACAGCTCCACGAATACACTTTCCCTTTATACCTTTTGTAACCGATACTACCGCCGGTCATTGCTAAAAACTAACAACAATAATAAACTAAACCGACGTTTCGGCCTAGTGCAACGACCTTCCTCAGGGCACGACCTGTTTTGCATGGGGATAGGTACTTCAATTTATTACAGACTATCGACGTCTGACGGCACTGTTGTTAAAATTTCAATTGGCCCTCTAATATGATTAACTAGTCATGACGTATGGGAAGATGAAAGGAAAGAGGCTATTCGTGGATGTCCATGTCGTCAGCGATTGGTAGCTGTTCGCCAGTCATTGTTCGGCTTCTGGTCAGCAAGTTTTCCTCCTGGTGTGCGCGGAAGTGGACTGACAATTGCTCTACGCCTGTTTGTGCAGATACGTCCGTGTCCCGTGCAGCTTCTGCCCCACGACCGCTCACGGCCCGTTGGACTGGGATGGCCCGCAGCCAGGACGCCGGGAGTTTGTAGCCCTCTTCACTGTTGATGTTGTCAGGCTGCTTAATAATTTCGATCATCTCCCGTATTTTGCGTTCTCGCATCCACGATTCTTTCGCCAGTACTCGGGCTTCCTGGAACCTGATAGGTTCTCCACAGTTGCGGTGATGTTCCGCTATCGCCGATTTATTATGTTGTTGTAATTGTACATAGCGTTCGTGTTCTGCTACTCGTAAGCTGACAGGTCTCCCTGTTTATCCTATGTAGGTAGCTCCGCACTCACACAGTAGTTCGTAAACACCTGCAGTGTTAAGAATGTTGATTACATCGTTGGTGGAACCCATCATTTCGTGGATCCTGTGGCTGCTTCGAAAAATCGGTTTGAAACCTCGTTGGCGGAGGACGTTGCCTAGCCGTTCACTGACACCTTTTACAAATGGTAAGTGTACCAGTGGAAGCTTCTCTTTTTTGCCTTCTTCTTGTGATGTGTTCCCTTTGCTTTTAACTACCTTTCTTATGAAGTTGTCATCATAGCCGTTGGCACGAAACGTGCGTTGTAGCTCCTTTAATTCTTCTTTGATGTTATTTTCATCGCTTATCCGGTAGGCTCGGGCAGTTAACGTATGCAGAACGGAATACTTTTGAGCTGGGTGGTGGTGGCTCTCCGCGTGCAGGTACCAATTAGAGTGCTTAGGTGCCAGATGTTTCACAACATAATACGTAGCTGAATCTATTCCGTTCACTATGGGCCTCAGCGGATAACCCTCCTTATGGAGCTTAGGTACTCCGTAAATTCTAGGAGGAACAGACACCTTGGTGATTAGTCTCTTGGCTTTGTCAAGATCAATTCTCGAGTCCTTTACGACAGTGACGTCAGACATCTATAGTTTGCAACAAATAGAAGCACCTATCCCCATGCAAAGCCAGTGGTGCGCTGAGGAAGGCCGTTGAAATTCGGCCGAAACGTCGGTTTTAGTTTATTATTGTTGTTAGTTTTTATCAATGACGCGGCATAATACGAAGAAGAATTTTAATCACTGTGACACCGGCCGCGGAAGCCTATTTTCTTAAATCTGTTAAGTTGTACCTCACTGAAAAGACATGAAGAGGAAAAAGGTTCAGGACACAAAATCAGGTAAGGAAATTTTTATGAAACTCAAGAAGTACCAAGATTAAAGTTTGAGTTCCGTTTGCATCGATTATAAGTACACACAAAATTTTGTAATTCATAAATTAAACATCTTGGGTGCATCGAATGTGCGAGTAGCGTTCTTGGCATCCAGTTTGCTCCCTGAGTTTCCTAAAATGCAGTCAAACGTCACCCAGTAAGGGGAGAGAAACAGGTAAGCCAAGCGGAACACACACAGTAATTCCATAATAATCACAACTAAACGAATCTCTGGTTTTGGTATCACAGCGATAGTACTCATCGTACGTATGTTTAACTGTTGGGCTATGAATGAAGAACACAGCACCAGGACGGCAAACCTTCATCAGGCCTTGCCAATCTTTATACATCACCTTGGAAATAGGAAGAAGGTCTACAATAAAGAACGGAATTGTTTTAGTTAGACTACAGCGAAGAGGAGATAACTGCAAATTTATTGTGCACTAGGCAAGTGAGGAAATCTGAAGTTAAACATTCAGTTAAAAGAATGTATTGGCATTACGAAGAGTCCATCAGTTTACTAGCATTTTCTTAGAGTTTTTATTGTTCTATTTTTCATACCTCCGTGATAAGCTGTTTGAAATTTCAATATATGGCAGTGGCTGGATTCCTATGATATTCCCTAAATAGGCTGCGTTTTAAAAGAACGTTTTGCAGAATACTTTGAGTACGACAGTCTCACACCATTTCCTGATTAGCACTGATGATAGTGAAGGATGGTGGCTTATGTGTGGATGCTTCCATCATTTCCATGAAATCTCCAGCTGTTTCGATCAGTGCGTTTTGCGTTCCATAATCCAACTTTTTTACAGACTCACCTGGTTCTTTCCAATTACAGCAAACTTTTCAGTTCTAATAGCTCTGGACTCGCTTCGCTTATTCTAGTTTTGGTTTCTCAACAGATCTGTATGGTCACTCTGAATCGAACTGTTGCGATAACTCAAGTGTTTCTCTATATTTTACCCTTGAGTCTTCGCATAAGACATTATGAAGAAAGAACATGAGAAACAAGGATGACTTAAACGGGATGCAGTAGCAATAGACCCTTAGGCAATGGTTGTAGGGCGAGGGACCGCCGATTACTTACAACATTAAATAGGAAACACTTGCTACAGTTCCGCGAAATTACATTCATTTGGTCATGAACCGGCTTTCAGCTTCTTAGGCTGCCATAAGGTGACAACTGAATGTCACAAACATAATTAAAAAGACGTAAGATTTACTTATTTGTGCAGAATATACAACAGGATCAAAACTAATTACTTTTAGAATGTTTGGACAGGAAATCGTGGCATTTAGTTATGTCATGGAGAATTCATTATATTTAACAGAAAAGGCAAACGATATTCTTTTATTCGGAGGTACATTTAACAACAGATGAAATATGAATTTGAATTTAGACATTTTATTTAACGTTTAAATAGTTAAAATTTAATTTGGCGGAGGGTATATGCTGGCGGTGAGTGTTACAGAGCTGAATCAGTGAACAGTAAAGCAGCACAGAAAACCACTTTCTCGAAACGTACCCTCTTTTCCTTCTGAATATTGACTTATAAAAGTCGGGCTGCCCTCAGGAATAACTCAACACTGACGCATGTACTAAGCATCATGGTAAAATCAGAGCTTTGCATCACTTATTGTTTTGTAATTAGTAACATTTTAATCACAGAAACTAATAAGTGATCCCATAAATATTTCCTAAGTTATGCAGTATAGGCAAAACAGGTGTAAGGAGTATGCTTGCCTCTCAACTGTGTTTCAGAATACGTTTCTGTAAACAAGCTGAGAAGGCGTTCGATTCAGTTCCGCACTGTCGCCTGATAAACAAAGTAAGAGCCTACGGAATATCAGACCAGCTGTGTGGCTGGATTGAAGAGTTTTTAGCAAACAGAACACAGCATGTTGTTATCAATGGAGAGACGTCTACAGACGTTAAAGTAACCTCTGGCGTGCCACAGGGGAGTTTTATGGGACCATTGCTTTTCACAATATATATAAATGACCTAGTAGATAGTGTCGGAAGCTCCATGCGGCTTTTCGCGGATGATGCTGTAATATACAGAGAAGTTGCAGCATTAGAAAATTGTAGCGAAATGCAGGAAGATCTGCAGCGGATAGGCACTTGGTGCAGGGAGTGGCAACTGACCCTTAACATAGACAAATGTAATGTATTGCGAATACATAGAAAGAAGGATCCTTTATTGTATGATTATATGATAGCGGAACAAACACTGGTAGCAGTTACTTCTGTAAAATATCTGGGAATATGCGTGCGGAACGATTTGAAGTGGAATGATCATATAAAATTAATTGTTGGTAAGACGGGTACCAGGTTGAGATTCATTGGGAGAGTGCTTAGAAAATGTAGTCCATCAACAAAGGAGGTGGCTTACAAAACACTCGTTCGACCTATACTTGAGTATCGCTCATCAGTGTGGGATCCGTACCAGATCGGTCTGACGGAGGAGATAGAGAGGATGCAAAGAAGAGCGGCCCGTTTCGTCACAGGGTAATTTGGTAACCGTGATAGCGTTACGGAGATGTTTAATAAACTCAAGTGGCAGACTCTGCAAGAGAGGCGCTCTGCATCGCGGTGTAGCTTGCTCGCCAGGTTTCGAAAGGGTGCGTTTCTGGATGAGGTATCGAATATATTGCTTCCCCCTACTTATACCTCCCGAGGAGATCACGAACGTAAAATTAGAGAGATTAGAGCGCGCACGGAGGCTTTCAGACAGTCGTTCTTCCCGCGAACCATACGCGACTGGAACAGGTTCAAATGAAATGGTTCAAATGGCTCTGAGCACTATGGGACTCAACTGCTGAGGTCATTAGTCCCCTAGAACTTAGAACTAGTTAAACCTAACTAACCTAAGGACATCACACACATCCATGCCCGAGGCAGGATTCGAACCTGCGACCGTAGCGGTCTCGCGGTTCCAGACTGCAGCGCCAGAACCGCGCGGCCACTTCGGCCGGCGACTGGAACAGGAAAGGGAGGTAATGACAGTGGCACGTAAAGTGCCCTCCGCCACACACCGTTGGGTGGCTTGCGGAGTATCAATGTAGATGTAGATGTAGATACGGAATTTTCTTAGAACATTGTATGAAACATTGAACTACAACTGCTGATCATGTTCTCGATGGAAATGCAATTTTGGTACCTGAAAAAAATCTACTTGAATATTGTAAGCAATCTTACGCTTTCTAAAAGTCTGTATGATGAGAAAAATAATTATCCTGGAAGCAATGACCATGCTGAGTTATTGAGTTTGATGTGTAAACAAGTACAAATTTTTGGTGTCACTCATAATTACGAAAACTGAGAAGTTACAATTAGCTTAGAAGAAACATCAAAAGTAATGTTACAAGAGCCATGTGTCATGTGATATGCATAGCACCGTAAAATACAGACCTCGTCTAGAAGTACTCATGAAAAAAAAAAAAAAACGCAGCAAACGTTAGATGACTCAGGAAAGTATGTACTGAACTCGACTGTGAATCAGATAGACCGCATAAAGAAGAGTTCGGCCCACATAAATTGCAACTGCTTGTTCCACTTCACTACTCATCCTGCATCAGTACACTCAGAAATCCTCCGTCCCAACATGGCCCAAGAAGCTCGTATTTTCAGAAAAATTTGCATTATTTTATAGGGCAGTTACATATATAAATGTTTTCACATGTACAAGCACAGGCTCCATTGATACACCACTCTCCTTCCTACGCAATATGTTTTAGCGCAGCCACGTTTCTTACCAGATCAGTTTCTTTAATGAGAATCTTGCCTGTGGCAAAACCACGCATACTGCTTAGCAATGCTTAACGTAAGAAAACGTTCTCTCTACAGAACGTTTCCAACAATTAATGTTGTCACTATTAAGGGAAATAGTACAAGCAGAGATAGAAAACCCCTGATTTTCATACCTTCACAAGAGGCTGCCGTGTTAAGGACTGCGATATCATTTGATGTCATGTTGTTTCTTCGTTGACCAATTTAAAACGGACATTTACTCGAAACATTTCGAAAGAACCATGAAGTTAGACGATATGTAATTAAATTGAAGTCACTGTCCAGGAGAGAATTTCCTTATCTAGGGGAATCAATTACACTATCTCTGTCTTGCTCCTTCACAATGAGAAGATTTGAGCAAAATGAACGGTTCTTGTTATATGGAAATAAGTGTCTTGCCAAACATTAGGTGCACCAGTCGACTACGCAAACTGACAAAATACAGAAACTGATTACGGTCCTGCAACGCCACTGGACAAATCTATGTTTTATGCTGCAATGCACTCCATAGCTGTTTGCCAAATATACAGCATAGCCTGACAGTAAGTGCGCTCTCTAATGAACACGTTGTGCTCAACGGATGATGACAGTATTTTAGGCAGCGCAGAAGTAATAGTGGAGGCCTTCTGATATGTATGTATGCAGTTGAGTGGAAAACCTATTTCATATTCTACATCTACATCTACATTGATACTCTGTAAATCACATTTACCTGTCTGGCAAAGGGTTCATCAAACCACCTTCACAATTCTCTATTATGCCAATCTCGTATAGAGCGTGGAAAGAACGAACACCTATATCTTTCCGTGCGAGCTTTGATTTCCATTATTTTATCATGGTGATCGTTTCGCCCTGTTTCCCATTCGGAGGAGAAAGCTGGTGATTCAAATTTCCTGAGAAGATCTCGCCGCAACGAAAAACGTTTTTGCTGTAATGAGGTCCAGCACAAAACCTGTATCATTTCGGTGACACTCTCCCCTATTTTGCCATAATACAGAACGTGCTGCCCTTCTTTGATCTTTTTCGATGTACTCCGTCCACATGAAGCGGCAGTATTCTAAAAGTAGAAAGACAAGCGTATTGTAGGCAGTCTCTTTAGTAGATCTGTCACATTTTCTAAATTTCCTGCCACAAAAACCTAATCTCTGGTTAACCTTCCCCACAACATTTCATACGTGTTCCTTCCAATGTAGGTTTGTCATACGTATTTAGCAGAAATTACTGCCTTTAGATTTGACTTATTTATAGTGTAAGCGAAGTTTAACGGATTCCTTTTAACGCTCATGTGGAAGACATCAAATTTTTCTTTGTTTAGGATCAATTGCCAATTTTCGCACCATACAGATACAGTTTCTAAATCGTTTTGCAATTTGTTTCGATCTTCTGATGACTTTACTAGTCGATAAGCGACAGCATCATCTGCAAACAACCTAAGACGGCATCTCAGATTGTCTCCCAAATCTTTTATAAAGATAAGGAACAGCAAAGGGCCTATAACACTACCTTGGGGAACGCCAGAAATCACTTCTGTTTTACTCGATGACTTTGCGTCAATTACTACGGACTGTGACCTCTCTGTCAGGTAATTACGAATCTAGTCACATAAGAGAGACGTTATTTCATAAGCAAGCAATTTCACTACAAGCCGCTTGTATGGTACAGAGTCAAAAGCCTTTCGGAAATCTAGAAATACGGAATCTACTTCTGCATCTACATCCATACTCCGCAAGCCACCTGACGGTATGTGGCGGAGGGTACCTTGAGTGCCTCTATCGGCTCTCCCTTTTATTCCAGTCTCGTATTGTTCGTGGAAAGAAGGATTGTCGGTATGCCTCTGATCTCTCTGGTTTTATCCTCTTGGTCTCTTCGCGAGATATACGTAGGAGGGAGCAACATACTGCTTGACACTTCGGTGAAGGTATGTTCTCGAAACTTCAGAAAAAGACCGTACTCACCAACTCAGCGTCTCTCCTGCAGAGTCTTCCACTGGAGTTTATCTATCAACTCCGTAACGCTTTCGCGATTACTAAATGATCCTGTAACGAAGCGCGCTTCTCTTCGTTGGATCTACTCTATCTCTTCTATCAACCCTACCTGGTACGGATCCCACACTGCTGAGCAGTATTCAAGCAGCGGCCGAACAAGCGTACTGTAACCTACTTCCTTTGTTTTCGGATTGCATTTCCTTAGGATTCTTCCAACGAATCTCAGTCTGGCATCTGCTTTAACGACGATCAACTTTATATGAGCATTACGTTTTAAATCGCTCCTAATGCGTACTCCTACATAATTTATGGCATTCACTGCTTCCAGTTGCTGACCTGCTATTTTGTAGCTAAATGATAAAGGATCTTTCTTTCTATGTATTCACAGCACATTACACTTGTCTACATTGAGACTCAATTGCCATTCCCTGCACCGTGCGTCAATTCGCTGCAGATCCTCCTGCATTTCTGTGCAATTTTCCATTGTTACAACCTCTCGATACACCACAGCATCATCTGCAAAAAGCCTCAGTGAACTTCCAGTGTCATCTCCAAGGTCATTTATGTATATTGTGAATAGCAACGGTCCTACGACACTCCCCTGCGGCACACCTGAAATCACTCTTACTTCGGAGGACTTCTCTCCATTGAGAATGACATGCTGCGTTCTGTTATCTAGGGACTCCATTTGAAATCCCTTGTCAATAGCACGCAACACTTCGTGCGAGTAAAGAGGTAGTCGTGTTTCACTGGAACGGTATTTTCTAAATCCGCGTTGACTCTGTGTCAATAGACCGTTTTCTTCGAGGTAATTTATAATGTTTGAACACAATATATGTTGTAAAATCCTGCTCAGCATCGATGTTAATGATACGACCTGTAAATTAGTGCATTACGCCCACTAACGTCCTTGAATATTGGTGTGTCCTGTGCGACTTTCCAGTCTTTGGGTACGGATTTTTCGCCAAACAAACGGTTGGAAAGCTAATTATGGAGCTATTGGATCAGCATACTCTGAAAGGAACCTAATTGGTATACAATCTGGACCATAAAACTTACTTCTGTTAGGTGATTTAAGTTGCTTCACTACTCCGAGGATATCCACTTCTATCTTACTCATGTCGGCAGATGTTCTTGTTTCGAATTCTGAAATATTTAATTTATCTTTGGTGAAGGAATTTTAAAACGCTGGGTTTAGTAAGTCTGCTTTGGCTGCAGTGTCTTCGGTAGTATCTCCATTGCTATTCCGCGGAGATGGCATTGATTATGTCTTGCCGCTAGCATACTTCACATACGACCAGAATCTCTTCGAATTTTTGCCAGGTTTCGAGACAAAGTTTCCTTGTGGAAACTATTATAAACGTCTCACATTGAAACCCGAGCTAAACTTCGATCTTCTGTGAAAGATCGCCAATATTGGAGATTTTACGTCTGTTTCAATTTGGCATGTTTCTCGTTGTTTCTGTAACAGTGTTAAAACAGTAATAAAGTTTTTTCACACTTTTGTTACTCTTGTTGTTTGTCCATGTATTTACTCTACGTTTCCCGTCATCCCTGCATGATAGTTGATAAAAACTCAAAAGCTGAGCCTCAGATGTGATGACGCAGTAAGTAGCCTGGTACACCCTTTCTCTGAAATCTTATTTCTGAACGAAGTTAGACTTCCAAGACATCAGAAGGGAAGTGTCAGTCATGAGAGAGTCTACGAATGTACTATAAGGGTTAGTCAAATGAAAACGAGACGGGCTATGTGTTCATGGAAAAAATATTTGCGGTTGCCTATGGTACTATGATTATACCCAGGCGTGCTCCTCTTGGTCTGATGCACATCGACGGCCATGAATGTCTTTCTCCAGGGCTCCAAAAATATGGAAATCGCATGGGGAGAGGTCTGGACTACATGGAGGACATACAGAGACTTCCCAGTGAAACAACTGGCAGCTCACATTTTGCGAAGTTCGTTTCAAGTACACAGCAGAAGTTTCGCTGGGAAGCCCTTACATCCGATCATCCGATAAGGTGCCTCCTTACAATCTCCCGCATGCCATAAGTCTACAGCTAGAGCCCACTGGAACAACAACGTACGCGAGTCTTACGAAATTAAAGGAAGAGACCATTATGCCACACAGGTACCTAATCTCCCATCACATCCTTGGAACCAAAATTCCGGATACAGGAGAAACATTATGTTGACTATGGCACCTTTTTGGGAGATTCGGTTGCATCTCTACCGCCTCATCATCAGCCAAACGTGATCTGAATGTGGCATCGAGGACGATTTTAACCACATTATCATAGGCCGCAGCCGCAACGTACAAATCAAGCAACTACGATATTGTGACATCTGGTTATGTCCTCTGGCTAAGCATTACCAACGAACATGCAAACTCTTTTAGTGACAGAAAACCAAAAGGCCTGTAAATTTCTATGCGACTGCATAGCAGAAGGTCAAATCAGAATATACGAAAATAGGTTTTCTCACATTATAATATAGTAAATGAGTATGCTGGCTCTGAGTTATCAGCCATCCTTTTACATTGATAAATGGATTTTAATTTTTCTACGTCATAAACTTAATTTCAGGTTGAATAATTGTAACTGATAAGTGTTGTAATGATACATGAATGACATGTTTCATTTTAATGATTTATAACTACTACAGATTTAAATCTGAAGGAAAGTCATATCCAAAAGCCATCTATACAATTAAAAATATAATCAATGCCCCTTTGTTCAAAATCGTGTGCATCTGAATGTTCTTGACTGATTGCACTGACATTTTGACACAACATTGCATTCTAATACAGCCGTATTTTAGATACTTATTTCTGTGCTATGTGCATGTGTAAGTTTTTGAGATTTTTTTGTAACAACCTTTCCCTAAAAAATAGGTACATAAAATCACACGCATTTTCCAACGTAGAGTTTTGTCAAAATTTCAAATCATTGTCTCAAAAACTTGAGCAGATTTGCAACTACGAGCATTCACAGTCTCTGTGTAAATACCAATGTAGATGTTCGTTCATTTAAAATCTCATTTCCCTGGCAATTGTTTGTGCATTGCTTTGAAATTTTGACACAACACATCATTCGGAGACTAATGCGATTTAATAATACTACTGGGACACCATGTAGTACATATGTAACATATATGTAATAAAAAGAGAAACGTTATAAAAATGTAACTATTGGTTTGTTCAAAATCAATGACTTCTGATAGTTCTAGACCGACTACTTTGAAATTTTGGCACATCATTGAATTCTGATATGGACGTGTTTTTAGGTCCAAATGGTACAAATGGCTCTAAGTACTATGGGACATAGACCTAGAACTCCTTAAACCTAACCAACCCAAGGACATCACACACGTATCCATGCCCGAGCCAGGATTCGAACCTGCGACCGTAGCAGCAGCGCGGCTCTGGACTGAAGCGTATATATATACACTCCTGGAAATTGAAATAAGAACACCGTGAATTCATTGTCCCAGGAAGGGGAAACTTTATTGACACATTCCTGGGGTCAGATACATCACATGATCACACTGACAGAACCACAGGCACATAGACACAGGCAACAGAGCATGCACAATGTCGGCACTAGTACAGTGTATATCCACCTTTCGCAGCAATGCAGGCTGCTATTCTCCCATGGAGACGATCGTAGAGATGCTGGATGTAGTCCTGTGGAACGGCTTGCCATGCCACTTCCACCTGCCGCCTCAGTTGGACCAGCGTTCGTGCTGGACGTGCAGACCGCGTGAGACGACGCTTCATCCAGTCCCAAACATGCTCAATGGGGGACAGATCCGGAGATCTTGCTGACCAGGGTAGTTGACTTACACCTTCTAGAGCACGTTGGGTGGCACGGGATACATGCGGACGTGCATTGTCCTGTTGGAACAGCAAGTTCCCTTGCCGGTCTAGGAATGGTAGAACGATGGGTTCGATGACGGTTTGGATGTACCGTGCACTATTCAGTGTCCCCTCGACGATCACCAGTGGTGTACGGCCAGTGTAGGAGATCGCTCTCCACACCATGATGCCGGGTGTTGGCCCTGTGTGCCTCGGTCGTATGCAGTCCTGATTGTGGCGCTCACCTGCACGGCGCCAAACACGCATACGACCATCATTGGCACCAAGGCAGAAGCGACTCTCATCGCTGAAGACGACACGTCTCCATTCGTCCCTCCATTCACCCCTGTCGCGGCACCACTGGAGGCGGGCTGCACGATGTTGGGGCGTGAGCGGAAGACGGCCTAACGGTGTGCGGGACCGTAGCCCAGCTTCATGGAGACGGTTGCGAATGGTCCTCGCCGATACCCCAGGAGCAACAGTGTCCCTAATTTGCTGGGAAGTGGCGGTGCGGTCCCCTACGGCACTGCGTAGGATCCTACGGTCTTGGCGTGCATCCGTGCGTCGCTGCGGTCCGGTCCCAGGTCGACGGGCACGTGCACCTTCCGCCGACCACTGGCGACAACATCGATGTACTGTGGAGACCTCACGCCCCACGTGTTGAGCAATTCGGCGGTACGTCCACCCGGCCTCCCGCATGCCCACTATACGCCCTCGCTCAAAGTCCGTCAACTGCACATACGGTTCACGTCCACGCTGTCGCGGCATGCTACCAGTGTTAAAGACTGCGATGGAGCTCCGTATGCCACGGCAAACTGGCTGACACTGACGGCGGCGGTGCACAAATGCTGCGCAGCTAGCGCCATTTGACGGCCAACACCGCGGTTCCTGGTGTGTCCGCTGTGCCGTGCGTGTGATCATTGCTTGTACAGTCCTCTCGCAGTGTCCGGAGCAAGTATGGTGGGTCTGACACACCGGTGTCAATGCGTTCTTTTTTCCATTTCCAGGAGTGTATATATATATATATATATATATATATATATATATATATATATATATATATATAAGGAGGGAGAGGAGATGGAAAGAGACAGAGCAGACAAGGAATTTCTGACGTATATACAATTCCATACATATTAGAAACGTGTGAATTCTGTTTTGCTTCTGTTCCAAAAAAAATGGCTCTAGCCCTATGGGACTTAACATCTGAGGACATCAGTCCCCTAGAACTTAGACCTCCTTAAACCTAACTAACCTATTGACATCGCACACGCCCATGCAGGAGTCGAACCTGAGACCGTAGCGGTCGCGCGGTTCCAGACTGAAGCGCCTAGAACTGCTCGGCCACATCGGTTGGCGTTTCTTTCCCATTTAATGAGACTGAGCCACCCCAAAGCGTGGCCGGGTACAGCTACTTAATAAAGAAAGTAAAACTACTGGCGTGAACGACTACGTACAGACGTATCTTTATGTCTTTAGACCTGTGCAAAGCTTCTGACACTTCTAAGTGAACCGCCAGGCTTCTGACCGCAGTGTTGAGGCGGCTGTTACCAGCATTTTCTCTTACGTAAACCCTTCAACTCAGACCAGCGCTTACGCTCAACGTCCTCAATTATTCGTTGTAGACATTCCATTTTGGTATTCCGCAGCAAGTCCTGCCTTGTATCGTTTCCTCTAGTACCATGCTTGCAATTTCCTTGTGTCTTGATACTGGTGCTACCAACTGGTCCTTTTTTCTAGCCAGTACATTCGATATATTCCTTCCGTCGCCGATACTGGAGAAAGTGTCCACATTCCTCATCCTGTGAACATTCTTAACTATCAACATCCTTTTATAAAACCACATCTTAAACACTTTTCTCCTTTTGATATTTTCTGTCAGTCCGTGATTCAGTTCCATAGAATACTGGGCTCCACAAGTAACTTATCAGAAATTTATTCCAAAAAATTAAGATTTTTGTTCGTTACTACGCAGTACAGTCCGGGCTGTGTTGGAGGTCAACGTGCAATAAAAACTCACAGGCTGCAGATGGCAGCACTAGCAGTGTAGGATGTATAAAGTTAGTAAACTGTTCGCGTGCCGTCGTAGTCAACGAATACCGTGCATGACAAAATGGCGGTATCCAAAACCGGCGCCGAGGCAACAGTGGTGCACTAAAGGGCATAGATTACTGGGATGAACGTCGGCTGCCGAGATGTGTACCCGCAAATAGGCGCGCAACTGTTGAACAACTCACCGCCTGAATGAATCAACAGGGCTACCAAGAGTGTCTCCTGAAAGTTGCTGCGTGTGGACCTCCTCCGTAGGCGCCTGGTTCATGCGTCAATGCTGACTGCTGTTGATCGACGAGAAAGGCTGTAATTTGCACGTTAGTAGCGGTTCCGGATGTTCACTGAGTGGCTACAGGCAACCTTTTTACATAAAAAAAGTTTTGTGCATAATCTGACATATGAACGTTAACGTGGACGGCGTGAAAAGTCTGAAATCAAACACCCTGCAACAGTAGTCGGAAGGGTTGAGGCCGGAGAAGGGAGCGTTATGGTCTGAAGAAGGTTATCGTCCCATATCCTGGGTGATCTCTCATTGTGAAAGATGCAGTGGATCAACAGAACTATGCATCTGTTCCTGTACACCACAGCCATCCCTATACGCAGTTTGTTTTTCCTCGGCATGATGGCATTTACCGACAGGGCTATGCAACGTTTCATATAGCTCGCAGTGTACGTGCGTGGTTCGAAGAACACCAGCATGAGTTTTACTCTCCTGTCCACGAGACCCTCCGTATTTGAAACCTATCGACAATCTGTAGGATCACCTCGATAGGTCTGTTCGCGCCGTGGATCCTCAGCCGAGAAAACTATTGCACTGGCCACAGTACTGGACTCAGTACCGCTTGACACATCCCCTTAGAAAAATTGAGAATGACTGTGCTGGTAAACCTCTACGTTATTTGATTTTAAAACAGCTGAGCAAAACTGAACGTACTCAGACATTTCTCTCTTTACTTATTCTCATCAACACTAAACTGACACACGATATATTTTTAGCGCAACGCAATCTGACTTTCAATTATCCCCACAAAAGAATGGCCCTGACTAACAATAACCTATACCTTTCATGAATCACTTACCTCACAAAAATCTTCGTTATTCGAACTACTGCAATAGAGCGAGCGCCAATACTGCCAGCTAAATAAAAGATTCTAACTACTGAAGGTACGAAGTACTGATAGGCACAGTTAGCAAATGAAAGATTTTGATGGAGAACAAACAATGTATTTACCTTAATAGTGTTCAACAGTCGTGATATATACAGGGTGAGTTGCGTAAGACGTAACACCCCCATTATTCCGTTGGCGATTGCACGTATCGACAAGCGGTGTTCGGCGAATCATAGCCGACTATAGGGCACATACTTTGGTACATGCATAATAATTACAACGTTTACATTGACCGAGATAATGGGGCAAGTACATGTTTTTTAAATGGGACGCTATACTTTTTTTACCATCATTCCAACGCTCTGGAAAAGACGCGTATAGTGATGTATCGCATGTTGCTATTGTGATTCAAACTTCCCTTAAAAGGCGCTGGGAAATATTGTGCGATTGAAGATGGCGGCGGTCGGAAGCGGCTGCAGACTGTAAACACGCCTCGCGCGACTCGAGGGCCGAGTTGCCGCGCTCCATGCAGCATGCACGGCCTACGCTACGTAGGTAAATCCTCATCCGCCCTCTTTTAAGCGAAGTTTGAATCACAGTAGCAACATGCCTTACATCACTATACGCGTCTTTTCCAGAGCGTTCGAATGAAGGTAAAAAAAAAGTATAGCCTCCCATTTAAAAAACATGTACTTGCCTCATTATCTCCGTCAATATAAACGTGATTATTGTGCATGTACCAACGTATGTACCCCATAGTCCGCTATGATTCGCAGTAAACCGCATGCCGATACGTGCAATCGCCCCCGGAATAAAGGGGGTGTTACGTCTTAGGCGACTCACCCTATACATATATCAGTTCTTGACATCCAGTCTTACAAATTTCCTTTTTCTGACGGACACACGTCCAGATCGTCCTCTCTCAAAACTCTGCCATCTCTCTCCCCACATCCACCACTGCTGGTGGCTCACCTCCAACTGCGCAACGCTACTCGCTGTTCACATCCAACTGTCCAACACTACAATAGCAAATATTCCAACAATGCCAACCAGCCACAGATTGCACACAGTACAGTCAGGGATTTTCATACAGAGCGCTACGTGGCGTTACCAACATAAAAACCTAAACAGCCGACTTACGCAGTGAACATCCCTGTCAGTGCCTTACTGAACCTCACGACTTTCTTCCTGTACGTCTCTCAGTGGTCCACACTGCGAAAGATGGTTATTCAGGCTTTCGGCATGAGATCGCTTTAGCAGTGACTGGAATGAGTTGCAAGCTAGTTTTGGAGAGTATGTCCTCTCCGCCTGAGAAAGTATCTCACTTATAACCCATTATGCTTCGTCCATCATGGGCTACTTCATTTCAAAAGTAACAGTTTTCCTGCACTTTGTCTACTACTTGGTCATCAGTTTACATTTTAAGTCAAATGCTGGAGTCATTTCTGGTACTCACCACTAATTTCTTCTTATTAGCGTTCTGTATCTCAGTCAGCAAATTAGGAACACCTACATGATCATTTCATTATCCGTTTCTGTCTGTTTCCTAGTCTGTTCGATTGTTCAGATCCGTTTGTCTTCAGAACGAGTAGAAGGAATAAGTTGAACTTAATGTCACATACGAGTACTAAGGTAAACGGTCCATTGGCGGTGTAAAACAGTTAAGCATCCAAGTCAACGCAGTGAAAAATTATAGTCAATTTATGACACAAACTAATTCATCAAAACTTGTAGCATACTGCCCATCGGCCTAGAATCATAATGTTTGCAAGAAGCAGTGCTTCACACTACAAATAAAAGGAAAGAATCCGAAAACTGATAATTTGTAATGATATGAAATAATAAAATTTTTTTTTCCATTACTGACTTACATGGTATTCGTAACCCGTCAAAAATTTCATGAACTATGCAGGAATAAGTCTTGAGTTAACGATTACACTGGAAATATTTACGCCAGAAACGTAACAATGAAAACCAGTTATATTGGAAAATGTTTATGCATGAAAATGGTTCAACTGGAAATGGTTTTATCAGAAAACTGTTACACTAGAAAGCCGTTACACTGGAAAACGGCCACACTGAAAAGCAGTTGCACTACAAGATGGTTGTACTTGAAATGAATACACCGGAGAAAAGATACACTGCAAGTGGTCGACACCAGAAAACTGTTACTGAAAAATGGTTACATTTTAACCATTTACGCTGTAAAATGGCTACGCTGGAAAATGTTCTCACTGAGGAGCATTTACAGTGGAGTATGTCTGTATCAGAAATGGCTGTTGTGGAAAATTGTTGCACTGGAACAGTTACACGGGGTAATAGTTACAGAACAAAATGGCTGCACTGGAAAATGGTTGCACTGGACAATATTTATCCTATAACACTGTTGTACTAGGAAAGCTTTACACTGGAAACCAGTTTCACTGGGGAACGATTCCACTGAACTATAGTTACTCTCGAAATGGTTACACAGGGAAAAATATTATTTTGGACAATGGTTACACTGGAAATGGTTACGGTGGAAAAATTTTTACTATAAAACTGTTACGCAGGAAACAGCTACACAGAAAAATGATTGCAGTGGAATTATTGAATTATTGAATTATTACACTGGAAGAAGCTTACACTGGATAAGGTTACACTGGAAAATGGTTCCACTGCAAACAGTAACACTGCAAACACTTACACTGCAAAATTCTTCTGAGAAAATAGTTACACTGGTTCTAGTTGCACTGGAAAACAGAGAACAGCCACACTGGAGAACAGCTGAATCGGAAAAGAATTACAATGGAAAACATTTACATTGGCTATGGTTACAGAGGAAACTGTTATAGTGAGAAAACGTTATACTACAAATGCTTACAAGGTTGCCTAGTTATGTTGGAAATACTTAGACTCATAAATGGTTATAGTAGAAATTGTTACAGTCAAAAATAGTTATACCTGAAAGTGGTTAGACCAGAAAATGTATGATCAAGAAGTCGTTACACTGGGAAAACGCTATACTGCGATTGGTTATGAAGAAGAACTGACATAGAAACAGTCTGAATGGAAAATGAGTTCACTACAACAAATATACTTTTAAATGGTTAGGGTGAAAAATGGTGAAAACACGAATGCTTTTATCCTTGGAAATGGTTTCACATACTTGCAAGAATATATTTATACTTTAATACATTAACTCTGGAGTAGAATCTTGGCGAGGAGCAGTTAGGCTTTAGACGGAATACGGGCACCAGAGATGCAATAGGGCTCCTACGAATCTTGGGAGAAAGGTTTATTGAAGAAGGATGTGACCTATATACGTGCTTCATACATCTAGAAAAGGCATTTGACAATGTGGTTTGGGACAAGCTGGCGACTATAATGCGGGAAAAGAGAGTGAACTGGGAAACCAGAAGACTTATAAACTCATTATATCTTAATCAAAAAGTTTCAGTTAAAGTGAGAGGAGAAAGTACAGACTGGCTCAGACTAGGAAAATGAGTAAGACAAGGATGCTGTTTATCACCTACTCTTTTCAACCTCTACTTGGAAAATATGATTGACCAGTGCTCATTAGATGACAAAGGAGTAGAAATTGGAGGACGAAGAGTAGGGTGTTTGAGATTTGCTGATGACATGGTCCTTCTAGCCACAGGGGAAAAATAATTACAGGATTTGGTGAACACCATTGCAACTAACGGAAAAAAATATGGAATGAAAATTAACACAAATAAAACAAAAGTATTGGCACTAGGAGGAAATAAGGAAATAAAAATTATGCTGAATGGAGAAACACTAGAACAGGTACAAAATTTTAGGTATCTTGGAAGCAGGATAGACACCGACTGGAAGTGCACCACAGAAATTTAAACAAGGATAGCAATGGCAAAAGAGGCGTTTTATAAGAAAAGGAGAATCTTCTGCAGCGGTCTGGACAGAGAACTCAGAAAGAGACTCATAAAATGTCTTGTATGGAGTGTTCTTCTATATGGCGCTGAAACATGGACTATGAGGAAAAAAGGCAGAGAAAGCCTGGAGGCTTTGGGATCTGGACATGGTGTAAGATGTAAAGAATAAGTTGGATGGACAGAGTAAAAAATGAAGAGGTACTGAGAAGAGTGGGAGAGAAAAGACAGTTACTAGATGTAATAAAGAGAAGAAAAAGAAATTGGATTGGGCATATATTAAGAAAGAATGACTGACTGATAAAAACAGTTTTAGAAGGTTATATAGAAGGGGAAAGGAAGCGAGGAAGGAAGAGATTCCTGATACTGGATGACATGATGGACGGTACAACATACAGCAGCCTTAAGAAGGAAGAAATGGATCGCAGAAAATGGAGAGGCAAAGGACCTGCTAATATAGCAGATAACGGATGATGATGACATTTATTCTGGAAAATGAACTGCTGTAAAATTATTACACTTCAAACTTTCAAGTGGTATAATGGTTACAGTGGAAAATGGTTACACTTGAAAGCTATTACACTAAGAAACTCCTACACTGGAAAGCAATTACACTGGAAAATAGTTACAACAGAAAATGATGACACAGGAAGTGGGTACATTGGATATTATGAGTTAAATACACTCATGCTCATAAATTAAGGATAATTGCAGAATGTGGTGCCACACAACGTGGCACTACACAAAACTGGTGCTAACAGCATAGGCACGTAGGGAACACACACGGCACACATCTGTAAGTCCACAGTATTGGCGAAAAGTTTAGAAAACCGTCCCGAAACATATTTGCTACAAAACGCCGCTGTTTCCTGCGCGTGTACCACGACATCAATATGGGATATGATCACCATGCACATGTACACAGGCCTCACAACGGGTTGGCATACTCTGGATCAGGTGGTCGAGCAGCTGCTGGGGTATAGCCTCCCATTTTAGCACCAGTGCCTGTCGGAGCTCCTGAAATGTCCTAGGGGTTTGAAGACGAGCAGCGATATGTCGACCGAGAGCATCCCATACGTGCTCGATGGGGTTTAGGTCTGGAGAATAGGCAGGCCACTCCATTCACCTGGTATCTTCTGTTTCAAGGTACTCTTCCACGATGGCAGCTCGATGGGGCCGTGCGTTATCATCCATCAGGAGGGAGGTGGGACTCACTGTACCCCTGAAAAGGCCGACATACTGGTGCAAAATGACGTCCCGACAAACATGACCTGTTACAGTTCCTTTGTCAAATACACGCAGGGGTGTACGTGCACCAATCATAATCCCACCACACACCATCAAACCACGACCTCCATACAGGTCCCTTTCAAGGACATTAATGGTTTGGTATCTGGTTCCTGGTTAACGTCAGATGAAAACCTGGTGATAACCACTGTTCAGACTACACCTGGACTCGTCCGTGAACATAACGTGGGACCACTGTTCCACTGAGCATGTGCTGTGTTCTTGACAGCAGGCTTCATGGGATATCCTGTGACCAGGGGCCAATGGAAAGCATCTTCCTGGTCTCCGGGAGAATAAACCATGTATGTTCAATCATCTGTAGTTTGTGTGTCTGAAGACAGCTGTCCCAGTGGCTGTGGTAAGGTCCTGAGCAAAGCTACCGTCTGCGGGCACTGATGGTGAGATATCGGTCTTCTTGTGGTGTTGTACGATCTGTGTGTCCCGTACTGTAGTGCCTGGGCACGTTTCCTGCCTGCTAGAATCGTTGCCACAATCTTGAGATCGCAGTTTGCGGCACACAGAGGGCCCGTGCTACGACCTGCTGTGTTTGACCAGCCTCCAGTCGCCCTAGTATTCTGACCTTCATAATGTCATCAATATGTGTTCTTTGAGCCATTTTCAACACACAGTCACCATTAGCACGTCTGAAAACGCCTGCACACTTACTCGTAGCACCGTACTCTGACATGCACCAAAAAAACTCTGCGTATTTTGACTGCTGCCAGCGCCACCGTGTGACGACAGCAGGTCAAATGCACCGAATGGTCATACACTGAGGCGCTTTAAACCTGTCAACCGCCCACCAGGGCGTTGTTTCACCATGTATCAGCATTATCCTTAATTTTTGAGCATGAGTGTACTACGATAACATCAAACCAAGTGTTGTTGGTTAGCTGACCTACTGAAATCAGACATTTACGAGTTGTTGTTGTTGTTCTTGTAGTTGTGGTCTTCAGCCCAAAGACTGTTTTGATGCAGCTCTCCATGCTACTCTATCCTGTGCAAGCTTCTTCATCTCCGAGTGACTAATTACTGCGACCCACATCCTTCTGAATCTGCTTACTGTATTAATCTCTCATCTCTCTCTACAGTTTAATCCCCCACGCTCCAGTACTAAATTGGTGATCCCTCGATGCCCCAGAATGTGTCCTACCTACCGATCTCTTCTTCCAGTCATATTGTACCACACATTTCTCTTCTCGAGAATTCTATTGAGCACCTCCTCATCAGTTACGTGATCTACCCACCCAATCTTCAGCATTATTCTGTATGATCACATCTCTAAGCTTCTATTCTCTTTCTGTCTAAACTGTTTATCGTCCATGTTTCACTTTCATACATGGCTACACTCCACACAAATACTTTCAGAAAGGAATTCCTGACCCTGATATCTATACTCAATGTTAACAAATTTCTCTTTTTCAGAATCGATTTTCTTACCATTTCCAGTCTACATGTATGAGTACAGTTTGGGAAACACCATGAAGCTACATTGTGTTTAATTAAAATGAAGTCGTTGAGCACGTGTGAATTTCCTTTCCTAGCGTTTGGATTACAGTGTCTTCGCCATGTTTCTCCATATTGCGAAGATTTAAGCAAAATGATTGTTTAGTGGATTACGGACATAAATGTCTTCCCAACAGTATGTGCACTGCAACTCTGCCCGGGGTGACAAACTATAGAAACGGCTTGCGATTCTCCCAAGTCTCTGGACAACTCAAAGTTCAGTGTTGTGTTGTAAGTCTCAGCTGCTTGACGGTAAGTGCGACGTCTCATGAATATGCTGTGCTCCAACGATGCTGACAGTATTTCAGATGGCTCTGAGTAAATACGAATAGCTGCGCTCTTGTGATATGAATGTGCACTGCTGAATGGAAATCTTATTTAGTACTAAAATCAGCAACTAAATTTTTCAACATTATTATTACTCTTGCTACGTGTCCTTGTACTTACTCGTCGTCCTCCAAAATAACAGAGGCAGAGTATTAGTCATAAAGGAGACTACCAAAGTACTACTTTAAACTGATGACGAAGTAAATACAGTGACAAAGGAAGCGCTGCACACTGACGTAGTGAAATACAATAATGTGGTTGATGAGAATCTCCCGCGTGTCATCAGGACTGGAAACAGTGCCCGCAGAAGCAATGACCTGCACCAGTCAAACGAGTGTTAGACGAGGTGCTATTATGCCACTGTAGTACCATGAAATGAAATGATCGTATGGCATTGTTTGCCGGGAGGCCCCATGCGGGGAAGTTCGGCCGCCGTATTGCAAGTCCTTTTTAGTTGACGCCACTTCGGCGACTTGCGAGTCAATGATGATGAAATGATGATGAAGAACACACAACACCCAGTCATCACGAGGCAGAGAAAATCCCTGACGCCGCCGGGAATCGAACCCGGGACCCCGTGCGCGGGAAGCGAGAACGCTACCGCAAGAACACGAGCTGCGGACACTGTAGTACCAAATACCGCATCCTTGGTACTGAAATTCCAGCTACAATGGAATATTTATAGAGATAATGGCACGTTTTGGGAGATTTGGCTACATCTCTATCGCCCAACATCTTTCCGCCTTCTTCATGTGAATACCGCAGTGAGGACGCTACAGAAGATGTTAAGAAACCACGAAACTACGGCAGCGAATAATGTCCTCCGGCAATGCGTTACCAGAGAACATTCACACTCTTTTACAGCCAGAATACGTAAAGGCGTCAATCTGCTATACGAATTTGTGGCAGGCGGAGAGTTAAGAACAAATATAAAATTACCTTTCTACATTTTTTTAAACGTGGTAAATGAATATTTATGAGTTATCATGCCCCGTATTTTATTAGTAAATAAGTTTTAATTTTCTTACATCATTGACTTAATCTGAAGTTAACTGGTTACTGCAGGGACGTTACTTGAATAACATGTTTCCTATTAACTGTTTCAGGCTGTTCCACATTTGACCATTAAAAAAACTCTTTCTGACGCTGGCCGTATGGACAGTGTCCGAAAATAAAAGAACGGCTCTATACGTGGATGACAGTGTTACAGCAATGTCTTTATGTCCTTAGATCTGGCCAAGGCTTTTGAAATTTCTGTATGAACATTAGTTACTTGACAGCTGTGATTTGGCACTCCACATCTTCCTCCCCTGTTTAAACACTTCATACCAAACTAAGACTTGTGCCCAACATCTATTGTTATTTAGTGGTAAGTATACCGATTTTCACCCCTCCGGATAAGCGTCTGTGTCAGAGCGCCGATTCCTTTTGTTAACTTTCGTATGAGTAACGTTTCAAGCAAACTGTCGGTGACCACATCATCTGTTGTGGGAGGTAAAGGAGTTATGTAATGGTTCATTCTGTTCAGTTGGTCCTGTAATCCTCCCTTACTTTCGCTGAAGATGTCATTCCACTCTCATTTTTAATCTCAGTCCTGAACGTTTCGTTTATTTCCGATACCGTTTCTTCCATGTACGTGTTGAACACTCTTCACAGCAAAATATTACTAAATAAACTGTAAGCATTTGTCATAAATTGACTAGCTGTTTAAAAGGTCAGCCATGCTTATAAAGGTACGACGACCAACGGTTTAGGTAATGGTTAATTGTTAGTGAAACAACAATCAGACTGAAAACAGCAGCACGTGAAATATTCAAGGAAGTACATTACGATCTGTTCTGTTCAAGTATGTATCAATGTCTTCCCAGACGGTTCATAACATGGAGCGAAAATTCTGTTTGATGATGACAGCAACATCCTCTTCACTGGAGAACGACAGAACTCTTACCTGAGAAAGCACAAGTCGAGGGAGTTGAACTCGAGGTATTGATACCGCTCAGATATTGTGAGCTGAGACGTTGTACTGTTGTGTCCAGTGCTGTCATTCATTAACTAGCATACGCTACTAACAGAAACGTGCTCGTACTGATAGAGGAGTATCTGTTACAGAAGCGTGACGCAGACATCTTGCCTTACCAACGTCAAGATGTTTGTGAATGGTACTAACACGATTTTCTGAAACGAAATAACGTTGTAAGCTTTACGGTGCTAGAACTTTAGCTGCTTTTAAAAGTCCTGCTTGCTGCTGCTGCCAATCTTGTGGTTTTAAATTTTGTGATTCTTTTATAAATTGTTCATTACCGTTTGTCTTCTGTACATCATATTTACGGTGTGGAAATTTCTTAGTGAATTTTCTTTTTTTCTGGAATGACTTCTAGGGAGAATATTGCTGGGTAATGGTCGGAATCTAAGTCTAGTCCAATAAAGACTTTAAGTTTAATGATTTCTACTGTATTTAGGCGGGAGATCATTACACGATCCAACTGATATTCACCTAGTAATGGATTTGGTGAGAACCATGTGTTGGTTTTCGAGGCTCCTTTCTTGAAAAATTTCAATTTGAAAAATAGGTCGTGGTTTTTGCAGATATAAATGTGTCGCATGCCATTCTGGTTGGTCTGTGTGTGCCCTGACTATTTGCCTAACCAATATTGATATTTCTTTTCTTTGCCAATTTGTGCACTGAAATCGCCCATAAGGATTTTGACACGGTTATTTGGTATTTTTTGGAGAATATTATTTAATTGGTTCCAGAATTCTTCTACCTCTTCTAATTTGCTTTTGTTAATGATGTTAGTTGGTGCATGTCCGTTGATTAGAGTGTATATCTTATTAGCTGATTTTATTGTCATCGTGGAGAGCCGACCCGAGTAAGATTTGAAAGTCGTGACTGAATCAAGTATTGATGTATCTACTATCAATCCAGTTACAAATTGTGGACAATTTGCCATGGCTCGTTTTTCAGATTTTCCTTCGTATATCCTGTACCCTTCTGAATCAAAAGGATGTTCATCTGTATATCATGATTCCTGAAAAGTGATAATTCTGATTTTACGTAGTCTGCACTTGTCCAGGATGATTTTTAGTTTTTCTATTTTACGAGAGAATTTACATTAAATATTAGCCAAATTGGTTTGATTTTATTATTACGGGGTTTTGGGGCACTCCGATTTTCCTCCATGCACACTTCTGTGGTCTCCCCAGCATCCGAATAGACCACCACTTGTGGTTTTTCAACCGCGGGATTTGAGCCACCGGGATAATTTGTCTTTGAAGGTGCTGCATCCATGTTGATTTATTTAGACTGGTATTGTGACTGAAATTTAGATTACAGTCTAGTTAAGCTCAGAGGTTCAATTCTGAGCTATATAGATCAGCCGCCACTAAAATGTGTAACAGACACTGTAGCGGTACCGCCACTAACCTGTGGAACCGTCGTGCTCTTTGTCGAAATAACGTTGGAGAATAGCTTTTATAGTATCGCAAAAAGCAAGGTTGCCTCTTCCGCCAGTTCCGCCGTACCGATGATCTTCATCTCCGTCTTCTCTTACATTCATAGCCACTTTCGTTAATGACCTTATCTTTGAGAAATACATCGATTATATCCTTGTCCGACCGTGTTTTCTTCTCATGTCACCTAAACTTCTACTGCAGCGCTTTTATTTTTATCTATGCAGTCATTAACTGTGTTTTTTTTTTCGCCTCAAGCCTTCCATCAGTTTTCTTTTGTTTAGTGACGTACTTGCTATAACAGACTGATCTCAACTTGTTGATGAGCTCTCACAGCACACTTGGTAAGTTTTATCAATATTATCTTCACAGAAAGGAGGCTTCGTTCAGGTGACAATTTTCTGGTAATGTTATGAATGCGAAGGAACAGCTTCTTCTTGAAGTTCCCTCGTCTGACCATCTAAAACCATGTTTTCTTCACGAAAGTACTGGGAACGAACATCGGACGCATTTCCAGGAAATCCTTTCTCCTTGTGAGCTGGATTTACCCACGCATGCCTTAGATCTTTCCTTTTTTGGAAATCTGAATTATTTTTTTTTTGAAACTCTTAACCACAGCTTGGCTTTCACTACTTTGGTGGAATAAAGGCAGATGAATTGGGCAAATACATCATCGTAAGCCGTTATTTGCTGGTGCGTCCTTCTAGGTCCCACAAAATCAGTGAATAATTTCTGGAAAAGGACGTTCGGCAAGTGTAGATACCATCCATCCCACATTAGTATTGTGTGTGTGTTTTGACATAGCACAGAGCTTACAACCATCCAGTATGGTTTTAATATCACCGTTCATACTTTCTCATATCGATTTTCGTAGTATTTTCGCTCTACTCTTAAAAACGCGTCAGTGCTCGCCAAGGGGGCTCAAGGAAATATATAAACAACAACAGAACGAATCCCTGACGCACGCCTGTCTGTAAGTTCTTACCATATTGTGCGCGGCAGCAGAGAACATTGTCTTTAAGAACATATCGCTAGGCACCATGTGCCCTTAAGATTTTGTACGTAATAGCAATCAGCTGCTCACGTCGCTAAATTGTGGCAAATCCATGAATACTGAGCTGATGATCGGTACTTTTTTAGTGACTGTATGGACGGTATCATCCTGCTCTAATTTTCTAATTTCATTTTTTTAACCTACACATGTTGCTCAGTTCATGTGCTTTGTTATCCCTAGACCATTCTGCGTCTCCGAAATCCTAGGAGACTTTTCTCCCACCGTCTGTCCAGATCCTGGCATAATGTCCGATGGTTAGCTTCTAATGTAAGCTGGGTGTGTTCCAGATAGTACCTAAATAATTCCAAGCCAGGTAGTACCAATAGGTCCTATAATTCGTAGAACGAGTACGCCTTTGCCGGTGTGTTCAAATTCATGCCGCGTAACCAATGAGTCATCTCCCCTGTTCACTATTCTGTAACAGTACCGCTCCCATCCCCACAACAGAAGCATGCGCCTGTAAGGTAAATGGTTCACGGTAATCCGTGACAGCCAGAACCGTTGCTCTTACTAATGCTTGCTTGCTTTAGCGACAGCCAAGCCGCGTCCTGACAGGGTCCCTACTGAATCTTACTTTATTTCCTGCGCAGTTATATCAACTTGCAGCCTTCTCGGTATATACTGAGAAATTTTGCGGAAAATATTCACCATGCCTCTAAAATTAACTACATATTTTACGTTTTTCGACCCAGTAGCTAACTAATGGCCTGCCCTCTATCAGGATGGATTGTTAACCCACCGAGCAATAGGGATAGTACTGCGGCACCCACAGACAGACGAAAAGGTACGCTTTTAAATTCATGGACGTTCCATTCGGTCGTAAACTCCATAATGCGTTTAGAATTTTTTGCTTGGGCAATATCACTGGCCTAGTTACATTCTGAAACCAACCGAACAAGAATGCAGACCAAACAACTGTGCCGATCGTGAAATCATCTTTCTATTTAAATACCGATAACCAAACATTGTTCGATATTCTCCATTTGACTTTGGTTCCAAAGATATGCGAGCAGTGAATGGAGACTTGGAAGCCGAATTATTCCCTGTTGCAGTACCTGTTATATTAATTATTTCATTATCTTCATCCTAGAATAGGAGAAGCGATATGCTGATATTTGAAACGGAATTTCATATTACAAATCTAGATTATATACGACCAATGAAGCAACCCCTAATTAAATTGTTCAAAGGTGTGAAAATTCCGTACGTAAGCTTGTTATTTCCATCTGCGTCTCAGGATATAAGTTCTCCATCTGTACACCTCAGCCCTCTTCTTCCTTCCCTTCTTCTCCCAGAAGTCGTCCACTATTTATTGGCTATTACTTTGCCACATAGTCCCTTGTGATCGCAAAAGAGAAAACTTTCTTGTAGTCTGAAACTGAATGAAAACCTTTTGACCGTCCAGTCAATCACGAGACTAATCCTATCAGTAACGTCCGCCACTACCATACAATTAGTAGCCAGCTTGTCAACAACTCGCATTCTCACTTTCGAAGTAAAATCTTTTAACCTAAGCTTCATCAATACTACCATATTTTAGCTTTACGTCAGTCTGATTGACAGCGTTGTACGTATACAATCTCCTGACATTCCCGCTAATTTACGAAGTCCCTTATTTTCACAAAATCAAACATAATATGTTGCAGAAATGGCACTCCCTGAATCTAACTACGCGCAAAAAGCAAGTTGCCGTTAATTGTGGCACAAATGGTACATTTTGTAGGCCACGTGTCATCCCCGTGCAGATGGCCTTGTGCTTCTCCCTTTTTCCTTGCAGCAGTTGCCTGGAACTCTCGACCCCTTATCGTTTGTCGCAGTTCATACTTATGTGTCCCACTTCGTTACAATACCAACACTTTACCCGTTCCTAAATTTAAGATGTCCACATCTGACCTATCGACCACTCTAGCTTGCTTTTGGAACTCCACAACGAAATTCAGAGATCTAACAACTTTCCCAACCAAATCCAATGATAAATCGTCTTATTCCGCCAAACATCCATGTATTGGGTTCTGTATCTCGGCAAATGGTTTACCTGACTTCGCACGCTTCGGTACAAGACGACAGACTACCCAGTTATGCACGTCGAAGTCTCCAAGATCTCCACTTACTGGCCATCACACCTACGAATCACGATGTTCAATGTGTCTGTCATACTGCGGCCACACTGGAGACGCCCGACTCGGTATCGTACTGTATCTTCCGAATCATGGGCGACTCATAGAGGCAACAGCCCAGTCGCTGAAGGCGAGAGCGTCAGCCGGTCATGTGTGACCTCTCATAAGTAACTAACTTTCTTCTTTATTCCACACACACGTCCGTCTCCAGTCACGTGACCCATTTCTCATCTTTGCTTCAGTGATGGTGTTGAGGGACGGTGCCAACCTCTGTAACGGTGACTGTGTCGTTTTTTGAAAACACACCATTAAGCTACGTCTGTCAGTAATTGATTGATCGAAACTCTTGAAACATACATAAATTATTTAATCACTGATAATACCTCAGATAATACAAACTGTAGTGTCATTATTCTGACTTACATGCAGTACAAAAGCAAATAACGGTAGATGGTTGTACTTGAGCATGCATTGAGGGATATTCCTTTCTTAGTATTTTCCGTCTGCTGTGCGAAAAAGTTGAGCCAAACACGAGTATGTATTAATCATTAAGTCAAATCACTAAACATGATGTATTTATATCAATATGTTCCTATTTCTTACACCTGTGCAGTGGCGTCCGACCGCATTTTCATCCGCGCCGCCCCCTCCAGTCAGCCCGCATGTTATTCGTTCGTTTTCCTTGTCTACTGCTTTCTTGTACAGAGAACCTTCGATACGTAGCGTTATAAATACGGATTATTCGCCAAATAGGAAGCTAGTTGAGTTTCAGAAGCAGACTGAACAATGAATTTGTCAGGAAGAACAGGCCCATGGAATTCATCATTTAAGGAAGAGACCGAAAATTGAAACTTTTTTGTCTCATAAGATTGCATTGTCTTGTATATGCGTACACTCAGTTTAAATAAAACTTTCTTAAGCTTTGCATGTGACTTGATTATTCTCATGTACTTGATTATTTTTAACTGCGGTAAAAGTAAACGTAGATCAATATATCTTTAACGCCCCTTCCCTGAGGTTTTTCTGTATCCTCTACTGCATCTGTGTGATTGGTACACAAGCAGTTGTTTACACGCCCTTTAGAATCGTAAAATATCGGCGAGCACGAAGTGTTGGCTTCAGTGAGAATACTGATATTGTATTCCGTATTCCCAGTCTAGTAATGTATGTCTGTAGCTACTAATCAGTCAGATATTATACATTATCTTTGGATGTCCTACTAACGTACGGAAAAAGTGATTATAGTTTACCTCATCTTGAAATTACTGATTAATGCAATTTCATTTCGAACATAAAATTCTCTCCTGGAGTACTATTTGCTTTCGGAGATTAGGACTTCATTTGTGTATAACAGTGGTATCAGCATATAAATTCGTAGTTCCATCTCTTTGTTTTTCACCATTGTTTCAGTTCCTTCTTTTATGTGTTCGTTGCGCTGTAGTTTTTGCTGAATGCATCCTCCTTTTATATTTAATGTGTTTCGTTGTGGCAAGAATTGATTGTTCAGGAGTCGACTCATCAATTTTTGTGGAAGTTGAGAGTACCTGAAATTACTATAAATGTCATGTTACAGTCAGTTTGCAATAATTTTCTACATTTTTTTACGTCGTGGAAACAAACCATTATATCAAATTCCTCTGCCTGTTTCGACTTGTGTATTGTATTATTTTCATGATTTTGTGGTTGTTATGTATTTCCCCCACTAAAAAGTCTATTTCCCGCTGTTGTACGATTACATTCAATGTTATTTACAACGAATTTGTGTGACTCTGCAGGTGATGTTTATATTTTCGTGTCATGGGAACGGGCGATTTCATTGCAGTCATTTTGGTGTTTTGTTTGATCCGCATGTTCGCGGTCGTTATGATATCATTGATCAGATCGATACATGGAATCTAAAATTTTGTTTATCCGTCAATGATGCTTGCAGCTGGGTGGCATATATTACTCTGAAGTGTACATGATGAAATCAAAAAGAATTAAATTCAGTTTAAATAGAGAAAACAACTCTGACACATTAAAGTTAAATGATAAATCTCTACATTGTTTAAAAAGCACAAAATAAGTAAGGAATAATTAAGAAGGACAAGTGATATGTAATAAACAAACGAAGACCAAAACAAAGAGGATAAGGAGTAACAGTCAGCTGCTTGTTATTACGTACAGTTGCTATTTACACTCAGTTTTTTTGCTATGTGATAGTTTTCTGAGAATTAAAAGCAGATAACATGGGCACGCCCGTGAAACTGCAAGCAGGGCGCATTAAAATACTAACGAAAAGTTCTAACGCGTTCACTGTAAGGTGTGAGTTCATCTACCTATCTGTTGTGCACTCGAATACATTAATTTATTGAGGGAACAAGGCTTACGTCTTTAACAGTGGGTGCTAAAAATTATAGAGTTGCTGAGTGTATCGTTTAATAAAAGAAGAAACAACTAATACAGCAGTTTTACTTCATCACATACGTCACCAAAGTAATGATTTTTTCAGGAAAATCGTACATACAAGGAGCAGATTCAAATATCTCGCAGTCTCCCTCAGCTCAACATCTTAGTCGTCCTAGCGGAACGCAGATCCAGGATTTCAGAGCTGCAGAAGAGAAGACGTGACGATGTAGCAACCATGCATCAGCTTAATCTTAGTCTCTGAGTCCGCTGTACGTGCGTGTGACTGTGGACAGCGACAAGTATGAAGAAACTAAACGGTATGTTATTATCTTTTTGAATTATTAGACTAACTTGTTCCACATATGAACAAACATAGGAGCACTGTACGTTAAGTAAAGCCGATAGAGGCACTGCATGTGTATAGTCTCTGGCATCAGTTTGGGAAGAATGAACGTTTTTCTCGTTTTTAAGATCTGGAAATTTACCAGGCTCATTTCTTGACGCATTATACTTCCGACCGCCTGTCTTGTCCTCTTTAAACACATGTGTGTGGATTCATATGGTATATGTATGGTTTTTATATATGACCGATTTTAGTATTCTTTAAGTTGAAAAGTCCTATGTCAAGGACAGAATATCCTTAGACGGCTAACTTTTTTATTGTAATGTTAATACATGTTTCCAACTCCTATACATTAACTCACTTCGTGGAATTCCAAAATGTGAGACGGATTGGGAAAGCGTATTTACTGCTTCCATCTTCTTTTTTTTTGTATGAAAATAATTTGCTTAATTCTGTACATGGCTATGTATATTAAAAGTTGTTTGAATACAACAATAGTAAATAATATCATTAAGAGCACTCGATGTCAGTCCTGTATGAACTGTCCTCTGGTCGGTATGGGGAAATAACACTTACCTGACAAGAGGCTCTCCCTGAAAATCTCGCAGCTGTGTATATTGCCGATATCCAGTTGTTCGTAATATAGACTAAAAATAATAATAATTTGCGCAATGAAAAAGCGCAGATGTCACTAATTTTCATTAATTTGGGGCCAGTTTACTTTATATTGCGCTGCAGTGTGCAACAGGTCTGAAATGGTTAACTACATAATATGTAATGTTAACTTAAAAACGTCTGTGCCATTTAGCTAAGGATTTTTTAATGGTAATATATGTGCAGAATTTGTTTCTTAAATATGTTACTGAAATTTGTTTCTGAAATTTGTCCAATTAGGCAATGGTAATAAAGTGAAACATTTAAACACGTTATCTCAAAACATCTCTGTTGCACGAGTCACTAACAATTGCCACCTTGAATAACTCCGAAAGTATGACAGTAGCTGAAAAGTTTGTTGGACAAATGTTGCATGGAACAACGGGGGCCATATATGACGATTGTTTTTTCGTTCCTAGGTGTCGTCGCTTCAGACATATGAAGGTCAACTTTGTTCAATTAAGTGCGATGATACACTTCGGTACTTATTTTCTGACAGCGGCTATCGAGACGAATCCCAATGTGTGTAACACTAAGGTCTTTGAAGGTCAATGAAGTTCAAAAAGGTGGCATGGACGTCCATTTACTGAAGGTGTTCGAAGTGATGACCATTGGTATGAGTGCAGAGCTGCAATCTTATTATCATGGATTGAGAGGTATTCCCTATCACTTCGGCACTTATTGAAGCACATGCTCTGACAATTCTCTCTCGCATATCGTACAAATAGTAAGTATTCACCGAATACGGCATATCCATCTAACGTGTCATTGACACGTAAACACCATTCGACGGTTTCGCAATACAACACTAATAGGAACGGCAAGACTAGTATCGTCGAATCAAGCGAATGTGAATGATGCATTCCTTCGAAGAACAGGTCGATATATTTCTCATTACGGAGAATGCCAAGGAAATTCAGTGAAAGCTAGAGACATATACCCTGAAAGATATCCTCAACGTACTCACCCTACAAGTCGTACATTTAAATATGTCTATGATAAATTGAGAACAACTGGATCTTCAACGCATCGGAAACATATGCGCAAAGTAAAGTTACTAACCAGGAAACTGTAATTGGTACTTTTGTCACTGTGGTTCGAGATCCTTGTGTTAGTTCGCTTCAAATCGTAAGAGAATCTGGCATGAGGCAAAGTAGTGTTGATCGCGTTCTGCATCGCCATAAATATCATCCTTACCACATCAGTCTCCACCAAGAATTAACTGGTACGGATTGTATGGGTAGCATTGAGTTCTTCCGATGGGCTTACCTTCAGATTCAGACGGATCACACATTTTTTAATTTGATTTTATTTACTGACGGGACTACATTCACGAACCATAGAAATGTTAATTTTGCATAACATGCATTAATGGGCAACTGAAAAGCCATGTTGGCTGCTGCAAGTTGCAGAACAAAAACCGTGGTCGTTGAATATATGGTGTGGGATTCTGGAGGATAGAATTATAGGCCCATATTTCATCGAAGGAAATCTTAATGGTAGGAAGTACACCACATTCCTCCAAAAAAATTTTACGTCTATTCGAAGAAATACCTTTAGGAACAAGGAGCAGAATGCGGTATCAACACGATGTGTGTCCGGCACATTTTTCGCGGATGGCTAGAAATGGTTTGCAGAGACAATCCCATATCGTTGCATTGGACGCGGAAGACATGTGTCGTGGCCGGCTCGTTCACCACACTTGATGCCTGTGTATTTTTTCTTGTAGGGATTCCTAAAAGACACTGTTTATAAAGACGTTCCAATTTTGTGCCGATGTGATAAAGAAAATCACTCGATCCATGTAAAGAAGATTGCAGCACTGCATCAATACCAAGTCATCACTTCGAACTCCTTCTGTAAAAGGACGTTCATGCCACCTTTTTGACCTTCGATGACCCTCAAAGTCCTTACTGGTACACGTCACTGGATTCGTGTCGATAGTGGCTGAGTACCGAACTATAGCATCCCATTTAAAAAAACCAAGTTGACCTCCATATCTCAGAAGCGACCCCAGCTAGCAACAAAAGAACCAACGTCATATTATGACACCCGTTGTCCCATGCAACCTTTGTGCAACGAACTTTTCAGCTCCTTTCACACTCTCGGAGTTATTCTTTGTGGCAATAGTTAGTGCCTCACCCTGTATGTAATATTCAGTCTGTCGTAACTCAGTCAAATTCTGAGTTGGAAATTATTTCTTTTATAGTGTGTTCAGAATTTAATGATAAACATAAAAATTGCAATAACTCAAAATGCAAAATTTTCGCTAACCGTGCGACATAGGTTTCTTGCTCCTTGTAATTTTTCCTCACAGCTTTTCTTCAACGTGTGTGTGGTTGCTTAGTTGTCAGTACACAGTTCTCTCGGTCGATTCAAACTCGAAATTCCAGATTCTTATCCAAAGCGCCGAATGAAATACATAGCTGATGGAAAAGACGGTTCCACGGTATTCTCTTTCAGCTGGTGAAGTTGTCACAAGACGTTCCATTGTAGCGAATCAGGCAGTGGGTCATCCTCTTGTGGTATCGCCTTCATAACCAGAATAAACCGAGGCGAGCATTGTTGAGCCTCCATGAAAGAATATACCTCAATTCATAGCTTAATTATTCAGACACTTTGTGAGTCTGTGGTTTAATTAGTATGTTAGCAAGTTAACTTGATCTTCCGACATGTTTCAAATTCATAGTCGTTTTATTGTATTGCTGAAGATACTTTCATGGGATGTAGTTGTGTTTCTTGCTACTTGTAATTGTTTCTTCATATGTATTCGTTAACGACTGTATAGCAGCTCCTCTCGGTTGCTTCATAGCTGAAATTACAAGTTTGTGTCAAAGACATCGTAAGTGAATGCGGATGGGTAGGAAGATAAAACCTGTAACGTTCAGATACCGTATAACTTGTGTCCTGTTTGACAGAGTCAAGTCGTTTAAATATCTGGGCGTAAAGTCGCAAAGCGATCTGTGGTGGAAGAAACTTGTGAAACCTGTGGTAGGGAAGCAGAATGGTCGACTTCGGTTTATTGTGGGAATTTTAGGAAAGAGTGCTTTACCTATAAGTGAGACAGCATATATGTCACTAGTGCGACCTATTCTAGAGTGCTGCTCGAGTGTTTGGGAACCATACGAGGTCCGATTCAACGACGACATAGAAGCAATTCAAAGGCGGGCCTCTCGATTTGTTACAGTTAGGAGTTACACAGATGCTTCGGAACTCAAAGGGGATCCCTGAAGGGGGGGGGGGGGCGACTTTCTATTCGCGAAACACCATTGATAAAACTTAGAGAACAGGTATTTCAAGACGACTGTAGATCAATTGTAAGGCCACCAAAGCACATTGCGCGTAAGGAGCACGAAGATAAGATACGAGAAATTAGGGGTCATACGGGGAAGTACAGGCAATCGTTTTTCACTTGCTCTGTTTGCGAATGCAACTTGAGGAGAAACGACAAGTACTGATACAGTGTAGCCTGTTCCACGCACCGTACGGTGGATTACGGAGTATCTATGTAGCTGTAGATGTATATCCAAGTTATAGAGGTATCTAAGAGAGGGTAGCTCGGTATCCTGCTGTTGAAGTTGTTAAAAGACGCTCCTTTCGAGCATACTAGACAACGGGTCCCTCTCGCTCCACTGGTGGAGCGTCTCGGTAATCATAATAAGAATATGCAACGAGTCTTGAGCCTCTATCAAAGAGTGTACCACAGTTCCTAGTTCTTTTAGATACTGAAAACTGTTTGAACTGATTTCCAGTGACTAACCACTGGTTTACATTTAATCTGCATAAGTAATCAATAGCAAACCAAGTGCTTGGAAAAGATATTGTTACGAGGTACAGTTGACTTCCAATAGCTTCTGGACAGTGATGTCCTTCCAAATGGATCATCACTGGCAGGGCTATGCGATGCTGTCTTTAAAAAGAATAGCTCGATGCAATTACAGGGTCGAGTCGCACACGTCTGCTTTCATGCAGAGCAGCTAACTCGCTGCAAATATCAATCTCTAGCTGTGATCCAGCAATCAAATAGCCTGTGCATTAGGTAAAATTGCGAATTAATAAAATACACTGGCATGTGAAGTAAAATATGACTGAATAATTTATAAAAATGGTACTATTCTGACTTATTCAACTGGTATAGACGTCAGAGAATTATGTTGAGTAATGTATATTCATCAAAGAAAATCTCAAGTAAAGGAAGATGGTCCTACTATATTCAGTTAATATAAACGTAGAAATTAATTTTATCAAATGAAATAAATTTGTGTTGAGAGTGTTACATGTATAGTAGCAGAATCCCCAACCTAATCAGTAATCCGCAACGCCCGAAAACACACGAAATATTCACCTGCTCAAAACAGTTCAGTGTTCAACATGATGATCAATGGTTTAACACACGTGAGATAACGAGAGCTGGCCGGTGGGGCCGAGTGGTTCTAGGTGCTTCAGTCTGGAACCGCGCGACCGCTACGGTCGCAGGTTCAAATCCTGCTTCGGGCATGGATGTATGTGATGTCCTTAAGTTAGTTAGGTTCAAGTAGTTCTAAGCTGTAGGGGACTAATGACCTCAGATGTTAAATCTCATAGTGCTCCGAGCCATCTGAATCTTTTTTTTTTCTCTTTTTTTTAATATGACGAGTAGAAACTCATAATCTGCATTCGTAATGCTATAGGAGAAAGATAATCGCAGCGGCCACTCATCACCAGGACCTACACGATCAAATGCCACGTGATAACACAGACAGGTTTGTCTTCTTCAAAAACTCGGCACAAAATGACTTCTTTGAGATCCAAACGAAAACCGTTCTCTTGAGCATCACTCGAAAAAGCGTTCTTCTTCAATTGACTCTTTCCTGGTTTTCCATTGGTTCTATGCGATCCGCAGCAATAATACATCGCTCATGTTCTGCGGACATGATTATCTCGACTGACCACCTCCCGCATAAAACGAACAAATTAAAATATTTAAATAAAGAAATGTTATACACTTTCGATCACACTCATATCATCAACAAGAAATGTAAATAAAGGTTCATACATACATAAATAATCCAGCATTCCTGAGCAAGTTTTCGCACTTTAAATGTGGGTCCCAAACACAAGACAAGTACTCAAGAATGGGTCGCACTAGTGTCCTATATGTGGTCTTCTTTACAGATGAACCACACCGTCTTGAAATATTTTCAAGAGACCAAGGTCGACCATTCGCCTTCCCTGCAACAATCCCTACATGATCGTTTCATTTCACGTCGCTTTGCAGCCTTACGCCTATATATTCAGTCGACTTGACTGTGTCCAGCAGAATACAACTAATGCAGTATTTGAACATTATGTTTATATTATTCTTTTCATCTGCGTTAACTGACATTTTTCCGTATGTTGAGATAACTGCCATTCATCACACAAAATTGAATTTTTCTCTGAGTCATCTAGTATTCTCCTACGGTGACTGAACAACGTCCCTTTCCCCTACGCTACAGCATCATTAGCAAGCAGGAACAGATTACTGCTCATCCGGTCTGCGAGACCATTTATATACTATATAAGGAAAAAAGCAGCGGTCCTATCATACTTCCCTGGGACACTTCGGACGAAACCCTTGTCTATGATGAACATTTGCCGTCGAGGACTACATGCTGAGTTCTGTTGCTGCAGGAGTCTTCCGTTCGCTCATCATGTCTGTGAAGTCTTTCCTTATGCTCGGACCTTTACATATTGCAATGGGCACCCACCGTGTCAAATGCATCCGTGCGCATTGCAATCGTATCTAACTGCCTCATAGAGTCAAAGTGGAATCACGTTGGGTGGCACGCTGTGGAACTCCATTTCCAACAATGTGCACGGCGTGTTACGAGACGTCTGTGCCAGCAGCAGTCTACGTAAGATATTTAAGTGGTTAACGTTGCATGATCACAGGTTAATGTAAGTGCGAGATACGTTGTTGCAAATGTTAGATGCTGGTACATTTTAAACCGGTATAACCACCAGAATCTCGAATGCTAGCATTCAAACGTGCATGGACTGTGTTGAAGAGGTGCTGGATGTCAGTTTGTGGATAGGAGTTCTATGCCTGTCGGACTAGGTCGGTCAATACAGGGACCGTTAATGCAGTTTGTGGGTCGCACTGAAGTCGTCCTATGACATCGCATATGCGCTCGATTGGAGACGGATGAGGTGGTTGATCAGACCAAGGCAACATGTCGACACTCTGCAGAGAATGTTGGGTTACAACGGCGGTGCTTGGGCATATGTTATCCTGTTGGTGGAATGATGTTCATGAATGGCAGTACAACAGGTCTAATCACAAGACTGATGTACAGATGTGCGCACAAGGTGCGTGGGATAATCCCGAGAGTGCTCCTGCTCTAATACAAAATCACACCGCAGGCCATAATTCCAAGTGTAGGTCCAGTGTGTCTAGCATGAGGTAGGTTGGTCCAGGCCCTCAACCGGCCAATACACGGCCAACACTTGCTCCAATGCAGTAAAAGCTTTCATCACAAAACACAGCAGATCTCCACCTTGCCCTTCAATTAGCTCTTGCTTGACACCGCTGTAGGCGCAGATTGCAGGGACGGGGCAGTCACACTACAGGGTGGCTAGTTCAGAGTTGTCCGTCAAGTAACCGATTTGCAACAGTTCGTTGTGTCACTCTGGTGCCAACTGCTGCTCAGATTGCTGCTGCAGATGCTGTAAGGCGCGCCAGAGCCATACGCCGAAACAACGGCCTCCCCTCTCGGTAGTTCCACGTGGCCTTCTGAGGCCTGGTCTTCTTGCAGCCGCACACTATCATGACCACCACTGCCAGCAATCATGTGCAGTAGCTACATTCCTGTCAAGCCTTTCTGCAATATCGCAGAAGAAACATCCAGCTTATCGTAGCTCTAGTACATCATCTCGATCAAACACAGTAAGGTGCTGGTAATGACGTCTTTGTCGTCTTAAAGGAACTTTTGCCTAACAACAACTCACAACGTCCAATCTCAAAGTAACGCTCACGACCCTTACAGTGAGTGTTCGAATCGAATGTGTTTTAAACTCCCATTGTGGCGCTGGTAGCACCACTCTTACGCGACTGCTGTGAAATTTGAAAAGAGGTGGTCACAAACGGAAGATGGAGGAGATGGTCGGAAATGGGTTGGGGGCAGGAAATGGACAGACAGAGAGGGGGGGGGGGGGGAGTAGGAGATTGACAGAGAGAGAGCAAGGAACCGATGGACAGAGGGAAAGTGGCAGATCAGTAGTGGGAGAAATCTAAGGAGTTCGATAGTGAGAGAGAGACGGAGGGAACGAGGAGATGGATTAATAGAAGACTGGTATTAAAATATACCCGCACAACGCTGGTACTTTCTCTATACTCGTAGAGCTGACGTTCTTAAAGAGATAGTCCTACAGCATGTTGGTTTCCACCACACCGTAGGCTGCTTATCTGGAAGAGGCGGTAGTGCGGTGAACAGCTTTTTATGACAAACGTGCAGCAGCTGCTCTCTCTGGAAAACCATTCATAAAATATACGGCGAACGACGTGGGACGGAATAATTTTTGTTTCACCATTCACCGTTGTCGAATAAAAACTGCCGTCATCTTCATCTCGCTTCCTTTGTCCAGTCTCGCTTAGCTGGAAATGAAGAAATGGGTTTATCGTCAGAATGAGCAGACCAGTGTGATAATTGACCTTCGAGGATTTTCTAGTCGCATATCAGTGAGAGATGGAAACAGGCATAAGATGTTTAGCTCTAAAACTTCCTGGTAGATTAAAATTGTGTGCTGAACCGAGACTCCAACTTGGGACCTTTTCCTTTCACGGGCAAATGCTTTAACGGCAGAGCACTTGCCCGCAAAGGCAAACATCCAGAGTTCGAGTCGCTTTCCGGTGCATAATTTTAATCTGATAAGAAGTTTCATATTAGCACACACTGCGCTGCAGAGTGAAAATTTCATCCTGGATCTTGAGTTCTGTGCGGAGAAGGAGTCATCGAAGAAATCATGGAAGCTGTTCAAATGTCTTAGGAAGTCACTGATCTGTTCCTCACCATGGCTCCACACAACGAAGGTTTTATCTACGTATTTGTACAACACTTCAGGTTTACAAGGTGCAAAGTCCAATTCCTGCGTTTCCAAATATTCTACGAAGAATACGCCAACTACTAGACAAAGAGCACTGCCCATGGCGTCACCTTCCACCTGTTTGTAGAAGCTGCAATTTCACGCGAAATAGCTCGTGGTGAGACATACATGAAACAACTTGATAATGTTCTGCGGGAAGTTGATACTGTTTACTAGCACATGCTGTGGTGTGTCGCTACCAGTTTGGCATCAGCTATTGGGGATCATTTTCCAGTGTAACCCGGAAATCGATAGTAGCAAACAATAAATGAGAAATGGTAAACAGTAAACGGTAAGTCTCTGGTCACGTAGACACTTCGCTTCTCGCCGTTAACCAATACGCTTTGCCTGTTCACGTTGCTTGTCCCGTTTCCTAAAAAATGGCTCTGAGCACTATGGGACTCAACTGCTGAGGTCATTAGTCCCATAGAACTTAGAACTAGTTAAACCTAACTAACCTAAGGACATCACAAACATCCACGCCCGAGGCAGGATTCGAACCTGCGACCGTAGCGGTCTTGCGGTTCCAGACTGCAGCGCCTTTAACCGCCCGGCCACTTCGGCCGGCTGTCCCGTTTCCTGTTACCAATTATCTGTCACCCGTTAAGCGTTTGCCATTTACCGTTTAACACTACCCGTCACCTCTTACCCATATCCTGGTTAGATTGGAAAATGGCCGTCAGTCAGTGATACCCTCAGTAGCTGACAACCCCCAAGTGCAAGCAAACTCTCCCAAGTTCCCTTAGCAACTCTGATGCGTAAAGTTGATGGAAAACATCTAGTTGAAAGAAAAGGCATTTAGGCAAAACGTTTTACACATTTGAAGCAAGCGCAGCCGAACAGGATCCAGTATTGCGAAGGCAGGCGCGATCACCCCATAGGTCACGTCCGGTGTCTCAGACTCTGTCAAGTGTCGGATTCACCCAGAAGTGGTTTCGAGCGGCCTGGAAAAGAAATCGTAGCACCATTTAGCACTCCAGGATGGTACGTCACCACCAGCAGCTGGCAGAGTAACGTATGAACTGCACTAACTAATGGCTCTTAGGAGAACATGAAGAGGTCGGACGGCATTCCTGATTTAGGCACAGTAGGGAAAGCTGAAACGTGGGTGCCATATGAAGACGGGCTATAGCTGTAAAGGAAATTTTCTTGAAACGAAAATTTTATATAAAGGTGAGAGAAAGTAGACGAAGATGAGTAGGGAGATTCGATATTGAGAGAAGAATTTGACAGAGCACTGAAAGATTTGAGTCGAAATATTATCCTTGAAGTACATGACATACCCTAGAAATGACTAAGATCCTTTGGAGAATGGGAAATGACAAAACTGTTCCACCTGTGGTGTACAACGTTCAGCAGACTTCAAGAACAATGTCACAGTACCCATTCCAAACACTGGGGAAGCTGACAGGTGCAAATATTACCTAATTGTCACTATAATCAATCATGTTGGCGAAATTCTAACACGAATTATTTACAGAAGAATCAGAAGAGTGGTAGAACTCGACTTCGGGAAAGATTAGTTTGGTTTCTGGGGTATTGTAGTAAAATGTGAGGCAATACCCAACCTACGATTGGTTTTAGAGAATACATTAAAAAAAGGGAAACCTTTGATTACAGCATTTGTAGATTTAGAGAAATCTTTTGATGAAGGTTACAGGAATATATTCTTTAAAAATATGAAGGTAGCAGGGATAGAATATAGTTAGCGAAAGTTTATCTACAACTTGTACAGACTACAGTTATAAGAATAGAAGGTGAAAAGAAGGAAGAAATAGTTCAGAGGTTATTCAGGACGTAAGATTAAGCAAGCAATGATGAAAATGAAAGAAAAATTTGGAAAGGGACTAAAGCCCAAGTAAAATAAATGAAAATTTGGAAGTTTGCCGAATACTTTACAGTTTTGGGTCAGAAATCTAAAGACGACCAACAGCAGTTGAACGGAATCAATAGTGCGCTGGATAGAGGTTGTAAGATGAACGTAAACAAATATATAAGAAAAGTGTTGGAAGGTAGTTGAATGAAGTCAGGCGTCGCTGAATAAATTATATAATTTAGCTGAGTTTAGTTATTTGGGCTGCAAAATAACTGATATTGACAGAATTAGAGAGGGTATAAAATGAAGGTCTTATTTCCATAGTGGTACGAGTCCATTGCCTCCACTTTTCTGTCTATAATGCTTCTGAAATTAGTGAGCCAAGCAAACGGAATGATAGGTCCATCTCCAGCAAGAAGCCATATGCTTCAATATTTCTGGTATCTCAACTGCAGATTTTTCAGCGCTCATTTAACTTTAGGGCTGTTGATCTCAATATGAACAAAAATGGTTTTGTACCACTATTGAAATATGCCCTTCAAATGTAGACTGGCTACAGTAAGAAAATCATTTGTCTAAAGAGGGAATTTTCTAACATCAAGTGTACATTTAAAAATTAGGAAACACTCTCTGAAGACATTTGCCCTGTAGTATAACCTTGCACCGTGGAGAAACATGGACAACAAGTATTTCAGACAAGAGGATGATAAAAGCTTTTGGAAGACCAAAGTTAATTCATGTAAATCGAAAAACTAGCTTAGCGATTTAAGGATGATTGTTCCTTTGGTCCACTATTGGGAACAACTGCCAAAATATTTTAAACCTTTTTCTACACGCGGAATCTCATTGCGTCTTACATTTAGAGTAAGTATAACAAATTTAGAAAAATTCTTTTGGGTTTAAAAATTACAAATAATTTCTTAATAAAGCAATAATGACATGTCGTTTATTGCAAATCTATGCAACATTGTTGTATCACACGGGCTCAAACTGTGTTTCCAGTGTCAAAAAAAAGGAACACTGAGGTCTAATGAGAGTTCTTTAATAATTTTTATTTTTATTTAGACATTTTGTTCCCAAGTGTTGATTTGCTAATATTAGTAGTAGTAGTAGTAGTAGTAATAGCTTTATTCACCAATGGATCTCTTCTTACAAGGACATAGGACACGTCAAAGTATTTACAAGTTTAGACCAATTTAAAATAAGCTAATTTGTATACACATACATTCACAAACTTCTAGTTAGAGACAACCATCAGATTTACTCCTGGTACACGACACATTTTTTAAAAATACTTATTAAATAATGTAATGCCACACTGCTCACTCAAATCTCACTATTAGTCACCGCACACACTATACATACATTGTTCCATAACGCTTCTCTCACTGCACACACACAAACACACACACACACACACACACACACACACGCACACACACACACACACACACTGGTGATTTCAGGGCCATCTTCCGTACCGCAACTTTCAAGTTGCTATCCTAAAAAACTGAGGCGTCATCCCTCTATAATGAGTGAGTTGCTGAGCTCAGAAAGAGGAAGAGATGTTAGTACTGTGCTATGCATTGCGTGGGGGTAACAGTTTCTAGAAAAGGAAAAAAAGATGGGAAGAAAACAAGTGTGAAGGTGTTATGTCGAATGTTGGATGTTTTATATTCATTATTATCATTTATTTGCATAACTTTTTTTTATCAAACCCCTACACTATTTTATCTAAGTAATCCTTCAATGTATAAAATGTATTTCGTAACAAATACTTTTTAGCTGCCTTTTAAATTAAGTGTGTTTTTGCTATATCTTTCATCTCTTTTGGTAATTTATTGTACAGCTTTATTTCTTTGTGGAAAATGCTGTTTTGAGTTTTGAGTTTATCTTTTTCTTGGTAAATGTAAGTTGAGTCTAGCTCTTGTTCCATGGTCATGGACGGAGCTGTTTGTTCAGTAACTATCAACGTCATTTTTGATGTATGGAACTGACTGATAAATGTATTCACACAGGGCAGTTAAAATCCCCAGTGTTCTGAACAGATCTTTACAATGAGCTCGACTACTATGTTTGGTTATTATTTTTATGGATATTTCCTGGAGTTTGAAAACTGTGTTCATATTTTGTGCATTTGTTCCCCAAAAAAGAATGCCGTAGCTAACAACTGACTGTACATATGAATACTATGTATCTAAAAGACACTGAATGTTACACATTGATGACAGGATTCTAAGGGCGTAATATGCTGATGACATGTTGTTTGCAAGTACCTTTGTGTGTTCACACTACTGCAACTGATCCTCAATATCTATTCCTAGAAACTTTGAGTTTGTTTCACAGTCTACAGAGGTGTCATCAACATTTAATGTGACACTGCCATTTTGCCTCTTCAGATTGGAATTCATGCCATTAGTTGTCTTTATGTTAAGTGTCACTTTATTGCTTATTGACCAATCGTAAACTTCCTTGAGAGCTTCAGTTGCTTTCTCTGCTAGGAATTCCCTTGTTTTATCAGTTACTATAATATTGCTGTCATCAGAGAAGAGAATTTTTTTACTATGAGTAACGCTATTGGGAAAGTCATTGATGTATATCAGGGATAGTATTGGTCCTAATATGCTACCCCAGTGCGGACCCAAATAATAATGTATTTTGGTTCTGATAAGTGTTTTACTAAATGTTTGCATCTATTTGAAGTATGTGTTATCTATGCTCTTTGTACCGTATCTGTTAGGTATGATGGAAACCAGTCATTAGCTAGAGAACATGGTACTGAAGGCAATGGTACTGTTGGAGAAAATCGTTCCCCTAAAAATGCACCCTTCCAATGAAGAATGAAATAGATGAGCGAAGTACTTTTCATTCTGCATTACAAAAGAAAAATGATCAGATTCTGTGTAAATGGAATGACAACCCTATGGCTTCTGCAGCATCAAATATATCTGAGGCGTACGCAGTAACTAATGTCAAAAGATACTCTCAGCGGTCGTGAAAACACATCAAAGATTATCGACCCTCCAGTCTCTCGGAATAACAGAAAAAATGAGTAGAACTGATCGAATAGATGAAAATGTGAATCAGTTGAGGGTAAATACAGCTAACAGCTACAGCTATGATATAATACTGGCTTATTTCAGTTGGCTGTTGGATGTCGCTGTATACTTTGCCTCGATAATACTCTATAGAAAAGTGGAAATGATGTCTCTCGCCTGAATTTACGAAGAGATATGTGTAGATGTGCTTCAGGACGTATGCGACGCCACTGAAAGGACATGGGCGGACGCCGCAACTCAGAAAGAGGCATTGTGTTGGAGTAAAGTGTAAGACATAAGCACATACCCAGAACAATGAAGTAATGTCGGACGTGTGTGTTTAAAGTTTTACGGCATTATCACAGCAGGTAATTTATCGTTTTCATTTCCATTTTGTAATTTGTACACTAGTTTAATTTGTTTCATATAAATGCATGTTTTGCTCCCAGTTGTACTTAGAGTTGCATGCATGTTTCGGTATATTACATTAAAACTAGGAAGTTCAAATTGATTGTTCACGTTACATGCTTCATTTTCAATGTACCAAGCTACAATTAATAAGTGTAAAAAATTGAGAGAAAATTAATTCGGACTTTAATTGGATAAACGAAATGAGCTATGAACCCGTGTCGGATGAAAAGAGTCTGCTCTGCCTTTATTGCGTGTCTCGGAGAGCTCAGATAAACCCAGCTAACTATCAAATATGTTACGCGATGGAAACGGTAATTATTTTAATGGATATTAACTGTTTGTTTACTATCAAGCTAGGCGCAAGTTAATGGACTGCGCTGTCGGCTCCAACACATACAGTATACGTAATTTGGCATAAAATTTCTAAAGACTAATACGGAATACTAGGCCCAGTTTAAATATTTCATTTATAATTCAGTGAGCATTAAGTCGATAGTATGAAATAAAATTGGACAACAACGTGTTTCTACGTGATGCAAAAACTGGCATAATTACTCTACGTACAACAAGGGTGGTAAGACGACACTGGTAGTAAGTCGACAAATACAGCTTAAGACAAAAAGCGACAAACCACGAAGGAATTATCACTGGTCACTGGGGCTCATTGGAAGTGGGGCTGATCACTGAAGACATTTCTACACCTGCCAATGAGATTCCAGGCCGAATTCCTGTTTGGCGACGCATCTGACAGCAGTAGGTAGAATACCAACCTGGCGGTCGCCCCCTTATGCTCCGACAAGCGGGAGTGATGGGCAGGTTGCCTGGGGTGCCATTTCTTTTCATAGCAGGACTTCTTTGGTTGTCAGTGCGGCATCCATACAGTACAGCAGTATGTCGCCTGACCTTACATTTCAGCAAGATAATCCCCGCCCCCCCCCCTCCACCAACCAGCTTGCACGGTAAGTTTCGACTGTTTGTCACAGTGATGGCAACCCCTACCTTGGCCAATATATAGGGTCGTCCATTGATCGTGACCGGACCAATTATCTCACGAAATAAGCCTGAAACGAAGAAAGTACAAAGACGAAACTTGTCTAGCTTTTAGGGGGAAACCAGATGGCGCTATGGTTGGCACGCTAGATGGCGCTGTCATAGGTTAAACGGATATCAACTGCTTTTTTAAAATAGGATCCCACATTTTTATTACATATTCGCATAGTACGTAAAGAAAAATGAATGTTTTAGTTGTGATAGATGGCACTATAATAGTTTCAAACATATGGCTCTCAATTTTAGACGAACAGTTGGTAACAGGGTGGTTTTTTAAATTAAAATACAGAACGTAGGTACGTTTGAACATTTTATTTCGGTCTTTCCAATGTGATACATGTACCTTTGTGAACTTATCATTTCTGAGAACGCGTGCTGTTACAGCGTGATTACCTGTAAATACCACATTAACGCAATAAATGCTCAAAATGATGTCCGTCAACCTCAATGCATTTGGCAATAAGTGTAACGACATTCCCCTCAACAGTGAGTAGTTCGTCTTCCGTAATGTTCGCACATGCATTGACAATACGCTGACGCATGTTGTCAGGTGTTGTCGGTATATCACGATAGCAAATATCCTTCAGCTTACAGAAAGAAATCTGTGGACGTCAGATTCGGTGAACGTGCGGGCCATCGCATGGTGCTTCGACGACCAAGCCACCTGTCATGAAATATGCCATTCAATAGCGCTTCAACCGCACTCGAGCTATGTGCCGGACATCCATCATGTTGGAAGTACATCGTCATTCTGTCATGCAGTGAAACATCTTGTAATAACAACGGTAGAACACTACGTAGGAAATCAGCATACATTATACCATTTCGATTGCTATCGATAAAATGGGGGCCAATTGTCCTTCCTTCCATAATGCCGCACCATACATTAACTCGCCAAGGTCGCTGGTATTCCACTTGTCGCAGCCATCGTGGATTTTCCGTTGCATAATAGTGCATATTATGCCTGTTTACGTTAGCGCTGTTGGTGAAGGCTCGGAGCACTATGGGACTTAACATCTGTGGTCGTCAGTCCCCTAGACTTTGAACTACTTAAACCTAAGGACATCACACACATCCATGCCCGAGGCAGGATTCGAACCTGCGACCGTAGTGGTCGTGCGGTTCCGGACTGAAGCGCCTAGAACCGCTCGGCCACCGCGGCCGGCTGCTGTCGGTGAATGACGCTTCGTCGCTAAATAGAACGTGTGCAAAAAATCTGTCATCGTCCAGCAATTTCTCTTGTGCCCAGTGGCAGAATTGTACATGAAGTTCTAAGTCGTCGCCATCCAATTCCTGGTGCTTAGAAATATGGTACGGGAACAATCGAAGTTGATGTAGCATTCTCAACACCGATGGTTTTGACATACTCGATTCTCGTACAGATCGTCTGCTACTGATGTGCGGATTAGCCGCGACAGCAGCTAGAACACCTACTTGTGCATCATCATTTGTTGCAGGTCGTGCTTGACGTTTCACATGTGGTTGAACTCTTCCTGTTTCCTTAAATAACGTGACCATCCGGCGAACGGTCTGGACACTTGGATGATGTCGTCCAAGATACCGAGCAGCATACATTGCACACGCCCGTTGGTCATTTTGATCACAATAGCCATACATCAACACGATATCGACCTTTTCCGCAGTTGGTGATCGGTCCATTTTAACACGGGTAATGTATCACGAAGCAAATACCGTCCGCACTGGCGGAATGTTACGTGATACCACGTACTTATACGTTTGTGGCTATTACAGAGCTATCTATCACAAAGCGAAAATGTAATCCAACTAAGACATTCATAGGTAGCGCTCTCGCTTTCCGCGACCGGGTTCCTGGGTTCGATTTCCGGCGGGGTCAGGGATTTTCTCTGCCTCGTGAAGACTGGGTGTTGTGTGATGTCCTTAGGTTAGTTAGGTTTAAGTAGTTCTAAGTTGTAGGGGACTGATGACCATAGATGTTAAGTCCCATAGTGCTCAGAGCCATTTTTTAAGACATTCGTATTTCTTTATGTACTACACGAATATCTAATAAAAAATGGGGGTTTCTTTTTAAGAAAACGCAGTTGACATCCGTTTGACTTAAGGCAGAGCCATCTAGCGGGGACAACATAGCGCCATCTGGTTTCCCCCTTCAAGCTAGACGAGTTTAGTTCTTTGTAGTTTTTTCGTTTGATGCTTATTTCGTGAGATATTTGGCCCGGTCACTATCAATGGACCACCCTGTATAATTGCCTGAGAAGCTTTCAAAAAGTCCCATCCGAGAATGACGTCATGACTACACTCCTGTAAAACAATGAATGCTAAGTATTGTGTATGGCCACTTACACCCACACGAATGTCACATCTTTTTGTAGATTTTACATATTTCGTATTAGCCACCTTCAGCAGCAATATTTTGCTGTCGACGAATACGGTTTTCCGCAACTGTACTTCTCCGAAATGACTGAATATGATGCTCCAGAGATCACAAGAGCTTGGGCTGGTCTGCCATCCGAGAGGATATCGACGTAGTTTCCTTTCATTTTTGTAGTGATCGACAGAGAAAGATTTCTTTCTTCGGCGGCCTCCCCTCCAAGGAATGTCGCACCATTTCGTTTTCCAGGTTGCGGCGGCTAGGTGATCGGCTAGAGCTACTAAACGGCGATTGAGACCTTGCTCATCGTGTTGGGTAGCGTCCTCTCCAGCGGCTAGCTTGCGGCGATGGTGACCTACGCCGTCCTGCCCCCACATCTCCTTGTTCATCTTCGTCGTCGTGCACTCACATCTTCTTGTTCATTTTCGTTGTCCCGGAGCTGGCGTCGGCTAAGATCGGTCTGCTGTCTTCTGACGCGTTCGTCATCAAATATCCGCCACCACACTCGACAATAGCGCACCACATGTCGCGGTCGTCCACAGTGGAAACATACTGGTTTGTTATCCTGGGTCCTCCAGACGTCAGTCTTCCTTGGTGCCCAGACAGGTTCCTCATGCAGCATTATGGGAGCGTAACTCCGCTCTGGTCCCATCTTCTCCACTGTTTTAAAGGGAAATGAAGGACGAGGGACTGGGTTCAATATCTGTTCCACTTCGTCCCTTATGACCTCTTGAATCTTTTCGGTATTTTGCTCGCTGTTCAATCGAAGTGCTTTCTGAACTTCCTCTTTCACTATTTGACGAATAACAATAGTGAAATCAGTTTCATCCTCAATCACAGACAGGGATACGACGTTTGGAAGCCACTCAAGTTTCTTATGTATAATTCTTTTTTGACGCATTGTCTCGATATACTGGCACCATTTTATGAAGTCGTCTGCTGTCGAAACCTCCTTATGGAGTAGGGCTTGAGACTTGTCCTCAGCAACACCCTTCATGAGATGTGCAACCTTATCTTCCTCCTTTATTCTAGGATCCACTATTTTACATAGCTCCAAGACGTGCTGAATGTAGGATGCTGTAGTTGCTAATGGACCCTGTGCCCTGCACGTTAATTTATCTTCAGCCTTGCACTTCTGTCGTTGTGTGTCGCCGAAATACTAGCGCAGTTCCGCCTGGTATAATTCCCAGCATGTGTAATTCTCCTCGTTGTTCTCATACCATTGCTTGGCAGTGCGATCCAAGCAGAAAAATACGTTATCCAAACACAAGGTGTAATCCCATTTGTTAAATTTTCCTATACGCTCATATACCTTCAGCCACTTGTATGGATCTTGGCCATCGTCACCAGAGGACGCGGAAGGATGTCTCATGTGGTGGTACACAGTTTCTGCCATCGTAACGTCCTCTTCTTCTTCTGGCTCCGATAGATTGTGATCTGTTGAATGTGGCTCCAACTCGGGTTTCTCGACACGTAAACGGCGGCTCTGTCGTGGACTGATGGGAGCCACTGTGTCGTCGATAGAGTGCGCTATCACAAGTTCCGATACCCAGCGCCTCCACCAGAACAATGTTACGTAGAAGAAGGTGTAATTAGATGAATGACGAACACTAACTTCACTATGTAAAAAGGTTTATCCAGCTCTTGCACATATAAGAGCGCGGAACGAACTGCCTCGGGCCAGATCACATACAGTATATATGTCTACAGTACAGTCTACAGGGCTTCCCAACTTGTGGTCCGCGGACCCCTTTGGGGTCCGCCGGCTCTTTCTATGGGGTCCGCGGCCACCTTTCACCTAAACGTGTAAAATAATGAGTAAAATTATTGAATAAAAATGTGAAAATCAAATTCATCCGTATTTTTTTCGTGTGAAAAACATGTGTACTTTTACTTCAGGTCGTATTCCCAATCAGCCTTTGCGGTTCCTAAATGAGAACGCATACACAGTTTAGTGCCGGAGAATGCGGCTTTTCTGATGGACTGCTTCGCAACCGTACGGGGTTAGTTTGTGCGCCGGCTCACGGCGCTAGATGTGCTGAAACCTTTTACGCGTGCGTGGAGCGAGCTTTGTCGACCACTCACAGCGCTCGTTGGCACGTATGCGGTCCCAGGCATCTTTAAATGTTAAACTTGCTTTGTCAGTGCACTACCTATTTCATAAGTCAATTTTCGACCAGTTTATTACTTCTAACATGGATCGGTGGCTGAAGTCACGATCATTACAGAAGGGTGCAGTTTCTCCATCGTCTTCACAACAAGGGAAGTTTCCAGTTCAAATGAATGTGGAGGGACGACGATCAAAGGAAGAACAATCACAAGATTCTCCACAACCGGATTTATTATGTGAAAACGCTGGAAGTACTCCATTGGTTGCTACATCCTGTGGAAGTGGGATAACCAAGAAGCGTAAGTACAACGAAAGTTATTTACAAATGGGCTTTATGGAGATTGGTTCAAACGGCTCTGAGCACTATGGGACTTAACATCTGTGGTCATCAGTCCCCTAGAACTTAGAACTACTTAAACCTAACTAACCTAAGGACATCACACACATCCATGCCCGAGGCAGGATTCGAACCTGCGACCGTAGCTGTCGCGCGGTTCCGGACTGAGCGCCTAGAACCGCTAGACCACCGCGGCCGGCCTTTATGGAGACAAAGGAGGGTAAAGCTCAGTGTGTAATATTTGCGCGAGTCCTTCCGAAGAGTTCAATGGTTCCAGTTAAATTGCACCGTCATTTTGAAGGTACTCACCCGGATTTCCAAGCTAAAGACATCGATTTTTTCAAAAGGAAGAGTGCTTAACTAGTTGCTTCTCAGCATTGCATGAAAACTCATGCAAAAACAGTTAATGAAATTTAATTAAAAGCTTCTTTCTTGGTTAGTTATCGAGAGGCAAAAACAGGCAAAACTCATACCATTGCAGAAAATCTCATAAATCCTTGTGTTAATGATATTGTTTCCTGCATGCTAGACGAAAAGGCAGTAAAGCTTGTACTTTCGGTACCATTACCAAACAATACTGTCAAGAGACGCATTGTTGACATGTCATATGATATGAAAGACACTCTTGTTTCTCGCATCCAGCAAAATTCATTTTGTCTGCAGACAGACGAATCCAATGACAATGCAGGATTAGCGGTTTTATTGGCTTTTGTCCGTTATGAATATTGTGGATGTTTTGAGGAGGACCTCTTATTGTGGAGACCACTACCTGCCAACACAACACGTGCTGAAATATTCTGTCTATTGGATGACTTTTTAAGGACTAACTAAGTTTCATGGTCTAATTGCACAGATGGTGCAAATGCTATGACGTGTCCTACAGCCCGAGCAATAACTAAAATAAAAGAAAACGCCAAGAATTGCAGCAATAATCATTGTGCTCTCCACAGATACGCTCTAGCTACGAAACAAATGCCTCTTCGTTCAAGAAAGTTTTAGCTTTCCTTTTGGAGCATAACACAAAATTAGCAGACCTTATTAATGGCGAAAATTGGCAGTGTATACTTGCCTATTTGTCAGATATTTTCTCCAAAATGTACGAAATGAATATTTCACTCCAAGGGCAAAGTTAAACAAAGGTCACTGCAATCGACAAACTTCGAGCATTTAAGAGGAAAGTCAATTTTTGGGCAGAGAGTGTCGAGGAGGGGCAGGTTGAATGTTTTCCACTTCTCAAGGTGTTTTGGAAAAACATAACATTGGCGCTCGGGAAGAATTTGTTTCATCAAATCCTGGAACATCTCTAAAGCTTGATGTCATTGTTGGAGCATTATTTCCCAACAGCTGAAAAAGAGAAGCTGCAGAAATACGAATGGGTGGTCAACCCATTCATTGTATCCAAAAAACCTTACATTCTATCATCAAATGAATATGAGTTGTTGATAGAAATTGCCACAGACCCTACCTTGAAATCCAGTTTTGACATTGACGATTACTCACACTTCTGGATCCGTTTGGATAACAAGAAATACTACCCCCCCCCACCCCCACCCCCAGTTGAAAAGGCAAAACGTGTACTTCTTCCGTTTGCCACAACATACTGCTGCCCACAAAACTAAGTACCGAGGCTTTCTAGATGCAGAACCAGACATCCGTCTCCAGTTGTCAGGAACTGAACCCAACTTTTCAAAAATTGTGTCAGCAGAAGCACCCTCAACCATTACATTAGGATTCCGTTATTATTCCTACAGACTCATCTATAGTAAAGAAGAAAGCATTTTTCTTCATAGATGCTCAGTGAACGTAACTGAACTATAACTCTGTAGGAATTTTGTTTCTGTCTTCTATCATTTACAAAATAATTATTAATTGAATTCTGTTGGCACTGATATTTTTGTTACGAAAATTAAAATGATATCTAAAGCTAATTTCTTTTCTTTGTTATAAATTCCGTCATCTCAGTTAAAAATAAGGCCTGCCTATACTTCATTTACAATTACTTGCTATTACTCTGACACTATATTGTGGCAACTGGTTGCAAGCGTAAAGAAATGAGGACTTTTCACGTGCCACTTTGTAAAAGGTAAACCTCCTCTGCCAGAATTGTTTCCTTTGAGAAAAAAAGTCTTACGTTCTGTGACTTGCCTTGTTTTCTTATATAGAAATAAGAGAGTCTGTTTGTTTGTTTTCCTAATTTCTTTACAGTCGAGGCTGACTGCCACGATATAGTGTCCAAGTAGTTGTCGAAGTTCTCAGCTGTGGCTAAACTGTTGCCACGCCGCCTGCCAGTTGCCAGCTACCAACTGACAGTATACTGTTGCAACGCCGCCTGCTACCTGCCGACTATGGACTGACGGCTGCTGTTCAGTAGACACGCAAAGATCTAAAAATAACTAGACTTTCCGAGCTGTTTACATGGGCACGAAAATCGATTGTGGAACTGGAAAACGGTTTTATAAAAGCAAATTTCCAGAATCGATTTTGAAGTGTTTACCTGACCAACCAAAAGCGGAACTGGGACATCGGCTTACGAAATCCGGGTTTGGAAGCGCGTGTAAACTAGGTATTCCCGCACATTGCACAACAGATGTCACAATAGGCCTTTGAAGGCAATTCCTTGGCCTGTTTTCTTTCGTGATGTGTTTGCATCCCGAATCATGGGTCTGCCTCTTTTCATCACAGCCACGCAGAATGGCTGCGCAGTCTAGGTGCCATGTCGTCGTGGATTGCGCGGCCGCTCCCTCGGGCATGTGTGTGTGTGTGTGTGTGTGTGTGTGTGTGTGTGTGTGTGTGTGTGTGTGTGTGTGTTGTCCTTAGCGAAAGTTAAACATAGGTTAATAGTGTGTAAGACAAGGGAACTGATGACCTCAGCAGTTAAGTCCCATTGACTTAAATACATTTGAACATTTTTCTTCGGATATCACAAAAAACCACACACACACACACACACACACACACACACACACACACACACGAGTGTTACGAAATATACATGCTCCATACACAGCAGTAGCCAAACAGTGGAAGTGAACAGACCACAAGCGGCAGCTTGTCAACAGCAAACAGTTTGGACGTGGCATTGACTGCTCTTGAAGAAGGCAGCTCCAATGTGTCAAATGTCAATTACCAAATAATTTTAATCAGATTATAGTGTGTTGATCAAAGAGAGTAAATCCACTAGTAAGTGTCTGGATACAGTGGGAATTCAAATTGGGTTGTTAATTTTAAGTTGTTTTTATTAATCTCTAAACCAAAGACTATTGATACGTCGGGGGGTGGGTGGAGGGGGGTTCATTGGGAAAATGGCACTTGCATTAAGAAAGCTTTTAGTTCCCAAGGGTTTCGCTCTGAAATTTAAAGTTACTGTGCTCTTGACTGACTAGGGGTCCGCCATGGATTTTCGACTGAAGAAGGAGTCCGCCAGCTGAAAGCCATGGGAAGTCCTGCTGTATACCACCGTCTTTCCCTATAGCTTGTTACAATTGTCCTTAGAATGTCTAACATCTAGCCCCATTTCACACTGTAGAACGCTTTTTTCTAGATCAGCAATTTCTGATACCGAATCTTGATTCTCATACAGTCTTGTTTCCATTATCAAGCGCAATGTGAGAACAGCGTCTCTAGTGCCCTTACCTTTCCTAATACCAAACTCATCGTTATCCAAGTGACCTTAAATTTTCTGTTTCATTATTCTCTATACAAACTCTGTCAGCAGATGGGGTATATGAGCTGTCACTCTCATTGTGCGAGAGTTCTCGCACATATCAGCCGTTGTTATCTTCGGAAGTGTGTACGGCACCAGCTTCTCACATTCCACACAGCATCTTGAATCGTCGCTGGGTTTTTACTAATCCCAATGATTTTAGAAATTCAGATGAAATGTAATCTATGTTTCCTGCCTTATTTGATTTCAAGTCTTCCACAGCTCTTTTAAATTCTCACTAGAATACTGGATCCTCTATGTCTTCCATATCGATTCCAATTCCTTCTTCTATCACGTCGTCAGACAGGTCTCCTCCTTACGGAGGCCTTCGATATAAACTCCCCAACACCCGCGGCAGTCTTAATTACCACCACTGCTTTTAATATCACTGATGGTTTGTTTGACTTCTCTATATGCTGATTGAGTACTTCGGATTATCATTACTTTTTCAATTTCTTCACGTTTTTCATTCAGCCATTTTGCATTACATCCCTTCACTTCCTCTTTGTTACATTCCTAAGTGTTTTTATTGCTATATTCCTGTCTTTCATTGAGCGTTTTTTTGCTTCTTTCTTCCGAGAATCAGTTAAAGTATGTCTTTTGTTACCCAGGACTTCTTCATAATTATCTTCCTTGTACCTATATCTGACAGTCCCTAGTCTGTGATCGCCGATTTTACACATGTCCACTCCTCTGCAGCTGAACCGACTGCTGTGGCCATCCTTACTGAAGTATCCACATCCAAGGCGAGCTTTAAGCGCGTCTCATGATTCCTCAATACTTCAGTAACCCGTTTCCTTGCAAAGTGATTTTTCCGGATGATTGTCGTAAACTTTAGTCTACTCTTCTGCATTACTAAATGGTGAGATGCGTCCATTTTTGCACTTGTGTACCGCTTACAACCTGTGGTGTCACCGCCAGACACCACACTTGCTAGGTGGTAGCTTAAATCGGCCGCGGTCCATTTAGTACATGTCGGACCCGCGTGTCGCCACTGTGTAATCGCAGACCTAGCGCCACCACCAAGGCAGGTCTCGTGATACGAGAGAGCACTCGCCCCAGTTGTACGAGAACCTAGCTACCGACCAGATGTACGAAGCCTTTCTCTCTCATTAGCCGAGAGACAGAATAGCCATCAGCTAAGTTAATGGCTACGAACTAGCAAGGCGCCATTAGCCATACAGTGATTGTACTTAAAGCCTCCTGTGTATCGTCAAGATCGATGTACCTCAATCAATGAGTAAAGTTAAGTATTAAACCTGCTCCGTACTTTTCTTCCTAACATTAATTACGTATCCTGTTCCAGTACTTCACGCCCGTCTGCGTTAGTCTAGCTTGCCTTTTCAGCCATCTCAACTTCACGGTGTCGGCCCAGCTACCGACACAATATTGGCGACGAGGATGGGATGAGAGTTCTTTCTGATTGCTTACATTTAATTGTGTCATGGCTTCGCCACATTCTCCAGATGTACTGTCCGAATTTTATCGCTTGCAGAATCAGCAGACGCAGGCGTTATTGGATGCCCTTGGACAGCTCGTCCAGGGTCAACGTGCGCTGCACACCGATGCGGCCGTCGCCGCTTCTTCGCTACCGCTGCCACTAAACGCTGTTGCACCTCCCTTTCGACCATACGTGGCAGCCGATGAGACCTGGCACGAGTGGTCTCGCCAGTTCAACTTTCATCTAGCAGCCTACAGAATTCAAGGTAAAGAGCGGCAGCCGTTTTTGCTTTCTTGTGTCGGTGTGTCCACCTACCGTGTGATAGTGAAATTGTTTCCCCGACGCGACGTAGCAACTCTGTCCTACGAGGAAATTTTGTCTGCATTAGATGCCTATTTCAAAGAAACAGTTAATGTGGTTGCAAAACGGTATACGTTCTTTCGTACAAAACGTACGGCCGGTCAAACTAATAGGGAGTGGGTAGCAACATTGCAAGGACTTACTAGGGACTGTGCCTTTGAATGTGACTGTGGTCTTTCTTATTCAGATACAATGGTGCGTGATGCAATTGCACAGAACGTTTCTGATGTTCGCATACGGGAGCAAATTTTGAAACTAGTTAATCCCTCCCTTCAACAAGTGATAGACATATTGGATAGACAGGACACACTTGACTGTGCTCAGGAATCTTTTGAAACTTCGCCAGCCGTGTGTAACATTAACCGGCCCGCTGGACGCGCTGCGCGGCCCGGTAACTGGGCCTTGCGCACGTCCGCACAGCTGCCGCCGCGCGCTAAGCCACGTGTGTCGCGCCAGCCCACAAATGTAGTGAAATCGTGCCCGCGGTGTGCTACTAGACATTCGCCTGAACATTGCCCGTCACGCCAAGCTATTTGCTTTTTCTGCGATAAGAAAGGACATGTTCAAAGTGTTTGCCAGAAAAAGCTCAGATCGGACAATCACAATCATTCCAGGCCCTTTGCTTCGCGCCGGAATCGAACCAAGGACACTCAGGCTCGTGGACCTTCGCCTATGGACATTCATGTCGTTAATTCCGCTTCGTCCAGTGACACTTTCTCTAAAAGTAACTGTGTTCGTCCCACAAAAACTGTGCGTCGACGTCGCCGGAAATCACGTCAATTAGCAAGTGATTCTGTATCAGTGTCTGTTCCCATTGCACAAAACAGTCGCTCTTGTCGTCAGCAGGACAATAAACTTTTTGTGGACTTAGACTTTGAAGGCAAAGTGATACCATTCCAGCTCGATACCGGAGCTGCAGTTTCATTGCTCAATCATGACACGTACAAACAACTGGGCAAACCTCCGTTGCGTTCCGCAAATGTTAAGCTAACTACATATTCCAGACAGAAAATTCCTGTGTTAGGACAGTGCAGCCTTCTTGCAACATACAAGGGACAAACAAAACTTGTGTCATTTTACGTTCTTCGTTCTTCTTCTGCAGTGAACTTGTTTGGTCTAGATTTATTGCAGTTGTTTAACATGTCTATTGTAAATCAGGTCCTATCAGTGAATCAGACTGTGCCTACAGACAGTGTTTCTCGGCTGTGTGACGAATTTGCAGACATTTTTGCACCGGGCTTAGGTTGCGCTAAACACTATGAAGCACATTTAGAACTGAAGGTAAACGCGCAACCGAAATTTTTCAGGGCGCGCAATGTTCCCCACGCATTGCGTCAGGAGGTCGCAAGAACATTGCACAATGTAGAATCACAGGGTGTGAGTGAATGTGCGCAATGCCTCTTTCATTTCAGCTCCGCTTCATCGCTTACGCCGTACAGGTGTTCCGTTTCTCTGGACGACGGAATGCGAACGCGCCTTTCGCCAGTTGAAATCGGCGTTGCTTTCTAATACTTGCCTTACGCCATTCGATCCCCAGAAACCCCTTTTGTTGATGGTAGATGCATCGGATTTCGGGATCGGTGCTGTGCTTGCGCACAAAGTTGACTCCCATGATCGCCCTATTGCCTTTGCGTCCAAATTGCTCTCGTCTGCGCAAAGAAATTATTCACAGATAGAGAAAGAAGCTTTGGCTCTCGTGTTTGGTGTTACTAAGTTCCATGATTTCTTGTATGGTCGTCACTTTACCATCATCACAGACCACAAACCTTTGACATCGCTTTTTCATCCGACCAAGCCTGTACCTCCACGTACAGCGCAGAAATTCATTCGCTGGTCTATTTTCCTCTCGCAGTACCGCTACGATATCTTGTATCGGTCCACTGCTAAGCACGGAAACGCCGATGCGTTGTCCCGTTTGCCTGTTGCTGAGGATAAAGCATTCGATTCTTCCGAACTTGCTTGCATGTTCATTGATTCGGAAACCGATGAAGTGGTCGAATCGTTTCCGATTGATTTTCGTCGTGTCGCTACAGCCACAGCTGCTGACCCTGTCCTTGCTACTGTTTTACGTTTTGTTGCTACGCAATGGCCTTTGTCAAAGTCTCGGATCGAGGATCCATTGGTTCGCCGATTTTTTGCTCACAAGGAGAGACTTTTTGTTCGACGTGGTGTTTTGTTGTTGCGTTCTGATAATGATCAGTCCAGAGTCGTGGTCCCACGTTCGTTACAGTCCTCTGTTTTACGGCTTCTTCACCAAGGACATTGGGGTATAGTGCGAACGAAACAACTTGCTCGTCAGCACTGTACTTGGTTCGGAATCGATGCTGCGATTACGAATATGTGTTCTTCGTGCCCGGCGTGTGCCGAACAACAGTCCGCACCGCCGCGGAAAGTCTTTGCGTGGCCAAAAGCCACTTCCCCTTGGCAACGCTTGCACATTGATTTTGCTGGTCCATTCTGGAATGCTCGATGGTTGGTTCTGGTCGACGCCTTCAGTAATTTTCCTTTTGTTGTCCGGATGTCTTCCACGACGTCCTCCGCCACCATCAAAGCGTTGTCTGCTATTTTTTGCATTGAAGGTCTGCCGCAGACTATTGTTTCCGACAATGTCCCACAATTCATGTCCGCAGAATTTCAGTCATTCTGCCAGGCCAATGGTATTCAACATCTGACATCCGCGCCGTTTTCGCCTCAGTCTAACGGTGCCGCTGAACGATTGGTCCGGACTTTCAAGTCACAGATGTTGAAATTGAAAGAGTCGCATTCTCGGGAGGACGCATTGTTGCTCTTTTTGTCTTCGTATCGCTCTCAGCCCCGAGATGGTCGCTCGCCGGCTGAGTTGCTCCACGGTCGTCCTCATCGCACCTTGATGTCTTTGCTGCATCCGCCGCATCAGGTTCCTGTGCAGCGGCAGACTCCTGCTTTTGCTCCAGGCGACGTTGTATTTTATCGCAACTATCGAGGTTCACGGCGTTGGCTCGCAGGGCGCATTCTTCGCTGCCTCGGCCGCGCGATGTATTTGGTTTTGGGGGCCTCTGGTGAGGTGCGTCGGCATCTCAATCAGCTGCGCCTCTGTCGTCGCTCGGGTTCTGCCGCTCCCCGTCTGCTTTCAGCGACGGTGCCGTCCGGTCAGCGCCCTGGGGACCCATCTACTGGCTCGCCTCATCCCCAGGTGTTACCGACGATGCCTTCCATTTTGCCCCATGGCGACGCGCCGCCGCCGCCGCAGCAGCAGCAGCCGCCGCCGCCGCCGCTTGTTCTCCCGCCGGCGCCGCCCGCATTCGACGCTTCGTTGCAGCCGCCAAGCGCCTCCCAGGGTCACGCGCCGCCGATCGCTTCCCGTGACCAGCTGTCCTCCGCCATGGAACTCCCGCCCGCTCCGGACCACATGACGTCATCGCGCGTCGGCTACCCCGACGCAATGGAGGTTGATCCTTCGGTCCCTCCTGTCTCTTTACGGGCGCATACACCGCATGTTGACGTGCACCCTGGGCTAGTTTTTCAGGCGTTTCCTAGCTCCCCTCGGACCGAATGGCCGGGTGCGGGTGGCACAGCCTCGCCTGTTGTTAGGCTCCCCACCTCATCGCATACGTCAACATGTGGTCCTCCCCACGGCGGGCGGAAGCCTTATCACACGACCGTTCGCCGATTTGCGGGGGAGGAATGTGGTGTCACCGCCAGACACCACACTTGCTAGGTGGTAGCTTAAATCGGCCGCGGTCCATTTAGTACATGTCGGACCCGCGTGTCGCCACTGTGTAATCGCAGACCTAGCGCCACCACCAAGGCAGGTCTCGTGATACGAGAGAGCACTCGCCCCAGTTGTACGAGAACCTAGCTACCGACCAGATGTACGAAGCCTTTCTCTCTCATTAGCCGAGAGACAGAATAGCCATCAGCTAAGTTAATGGCTACGAACTAGCAAGGCGCCATTAGCCATACAGTGATTGTACTTAAAGCCTCCTGTGTATCGTCAAGATCGATGTACCTCAATCAATGAGTAAAGTTAAGTATTAAACCTGCTCCGTACTTTTCTTCCTAACATTAATTACGTATCCTGTTCCAGTACTTCACGCCCGTTTGCGTTAGTCTAGCTTGCCTTTTCAGCCATCTCAACTTCACGGTGTCGGCCCAGCTACCGACACAATACAACCCATATCAGATTTCAGAATCTCTATCTGACTACGACGTAATCCAGTTGGAATCTTCCCCGCGTTTTCGGCGTTTTCCAGGCATTGCTCCTCTTCCATTAGTGATTCTTGAACAGGGCATTCACTATTACTATCTGAAATTTATGACGGCATTCAATTAATTTTTCTCCTCTCTCGTTCCCGTTGTCAAGCCCACGATCGTCCGTAACCTATTCCTCTATTTCTTCCTCTGCAACTGTGTTCGAATCCCCCATGATTATCAGATTTTCATCAGCCTTTACATACTAAATTACCCGTCCAATATCGTCATATACTTTCTCTGTGTCATATTCTGTTTGCACGATGGCGTGTATATCTGAACTGTTATTGTCTGTCTTGGTTTTCTGCTGAATTTAATGAAGGCAACCGTACCACTGAACCATTCACAGTAGTTCCCCCACTGCTCTACTTTCCAATTCATAACGAATGCTTCCCCGTTATACCAGTTTTCGCTGCTGTTGATATTACCCAGTATTCATATGATGAGAAAACTTTATCTTGTTCTGACCCCCACTGTTCTCGACTGATTCTTTGCATTTCCGTTTTTACATTTTCTAGCTTTCGTCTTACGTTCAAACTTCTGACATTCCGCACTCAGACTCGTAGAATGTTATCGCATCTTTGGTTATTCCGTCATTTTTTCTCGGTAACTTCCACATTTCAGTCCCCTCCCAGAAATCCCAATGGGGTATTAAACCAAAATATTTTGCTAAAGGAGCCACATAACTTGTGTGAAGCACATTGTATGGCGTTATTGATGTGGTTTCCATTGCTTCTGCATCTTTATGCCGTTGATAACTACTGATTCTTCCTCATTTCAGGAGCAATTTCCCATCCAACGGGGTGTAGAAACCGAGACAGATCACTCAACACTGCCCACCCAACACTGAAAAATGCAATCTCAATAAATCCTATTTCAGGCAGTCCTCCAAGAATGCGCCCTCTTAGTAAATAACTGCCTCCGCGTATGTACGACTGGAATGTGACTTCTGAAAAGCATTAAATGGCCAACCGAAGTGCGATCATTGATCTCCACCGCATATCTGGTGAGTCCTTCGTCTACACAGACTTAACGCTGGTGTACAGCGTGGGCAATTAACCGAAGGCATTCCCTCTGACGCCAGGTACCACGCTGGTGGCTTGCAGGTATTTGTCATACATAGGCCGCCGATTCTTGTGGTGACTGCACTCTGCCCTCCAGGGAAACTTTCAGGTAAACAGAGGCCGACTTCACTCCTTCCACTCTTTCCCACAGCTTGCACGCAGACCACAAACATAGCATGCGGCTGACGTTACTGGATACATGCTCTATCCACGCTTGATCTAAATAAGTCACAATGGACAGTTTAAGGGACGTGATAAACGAAAGCGAAGACGCTTTCTGTGCAAGTGCAACAACCAGTTCATTCATTTTTCTGCACGACAAATTTTCTTATAAATAATATCCGTACTGCCCACTTGTATAGAGTAGCTTCGTGAACAAGTTTCTGTAGCCCGTAGTAATCAGTATGTTTCAAATTATGATAGTAGTTCATGCTATTGCGGTCCAGATATTGTTAGTAGGTTCACATGTCCTTCTTCATTTGTTCACTAAACTGCATAGCATTTTTAACAACATTGAGAGTTATAGTGAGATATGTGTCCCGCATCGTTTGTTGGTCGTTCTATGTTCTGGCTAAGGGTTAGCTGTTGTGTTCTGTGCTAGGGCAAGTTACTGAATAATACTGAGAGTAACTCGGTTAGAACAGCTTAGTTAGGGAATGAAGTGTAGTTAGTTTTCTTCGGTGATGTTTATTTCCGCATTCGTATAAGACTTGATACCGCATTGCCTAATTAGGCTGGTGGCCGCACGTATACAGGGTGAGTCACCTAACGTTACCGCTGGATATATTTCGTAAACCACATGAAATACTGACGAATCGATTCCACGGACCGAACGTGAGGAGAGGGGCTAGTGTAATTGGTTAATACAAACCATAATAAAATGCACGGAGGTATTTTTTTTAACACAAACCTACGTTTTTTTAAATGGAACCCCGTTAGTTTTGTTAGCACATCTTAAAATATTAACAAATACGTAATCAGCGCCGTTTGTTGCATTGTGAAATGTTAATAACATCCGGAGATATCGTAACCTAAAGTTGACGCTTGAGTACCATGCCTTCGCTGTTCGATCGTGTGTATCGGAGAGCACCGAATTAAGTATGGATCCAAAGGGAACGGTGATGGACCTTAGGTACAGAAGAGACTGGAGCAGCACATTACGTCCACATGCTAACACCTTTTTATTGGTTTTTTTCAGTAATGCACATGTACATTACCATGAGGGGTGAGGTACACGTACACACGTGGTTTCCGTTTTCAATTACGGAGTGGTATAGAGTGTGTCCCGACATGTCAGGCCAATAGATGTTCAATGTGGTGGCCATCATTTGCTGCACACAATTGAAATCTCTGGCGTAATGAATGTCGTACACGCCGCATTACATCTGGTGTAATGTCGCCGCAGGCTGCCACAATACGTTGTTTCATATCCTCTGGGGTTGTAGGCACATCACGGTACACATTCTCCTTTAAAGTACCCCACAGAAAGAAGTCCAGAGGTGTAAGATCAGGAGAACGGGCTGGCCAATTTATGCGTCCTCCACGTCCTATGAAACGCCCGTCGAACGTGTACCTCATCCCTCATGGTAATGTACATGTGCGTCAGTGAAAAAGACCAACAAAAAGGTGTTAGCATGTGGACGTAATGTGCTGTTCCAGTCTCTTCTGTACCTAAGGTCCATCACCGTTCCCTTTGGATCCCTACGTAGTTCGGAGCTCTCCAATACACACGATCGAACAGCGGAGGAGTGGTACTCAAGCGTCAACTTTAGGTTACAATATCTCCGTACGTAATTAACATTTTACAATGCAACCAGTGGCACTGATTACGTATTTGTTTATATGTTCAGATGTGCTAACAAAACTAACGGGGTTCCATTTAAAAAAACGTAGGTTTGGGTTTAAAAACATACTTCCGTGCATTTTTTTATGGTTTGTATTAACCAATTACACTAGCCCCTCTCCTCACGTTCGGTCTGTGGAATCGATTCGTCAGTATTTGATTTGGTTTACGAAATATATCCAGCGGTAATGTTAGGTGACTCACCCCGTATATAATTACAGTCTACTTCTGTATATATAGAAGGTCAAATCGAAACCTATTTGCTTTGCTGTTGTTACTGTTTCACTTGCTTCGCGAATACGAAATGTTAGTTCGATTTCTCGTCGTTGCCTACGATAACGGTCAGGCTAAATGTCTTCACAGAATTTTAAAGTTATCGGAGTTTGTAAGGGCTGGTAGTGTTACATCACCAAAAAAAGGGAAAGAGGTAATTAAATGACATTTATTTAAAAAGGCAACAAAGCCTAGCTTTTAAATAATGCGTCCAACGGAGCTAAAGATTAGTTAAGTGGATCGGATTATCGGCTGATAAGAAAAGTGAACGCCAAAACAGCTCTGCCACTTTGCACACACGTCGCCAACGTAATACTTTTTTGCCGAAACATCTTACATCCAAGTCCAGAGGTGTTGTGACACTAATTTATCACCATCTTCCTCAGCTCAACGTCTCACTGACCGTGGAGGAATGCTCACTCAAGTGTTCAGAAGGGTAGAAGCGAAGGCCTGAAGATGTGACAGTGGTGCGTCAGTGTGATCGTGGTCCTCCTGTCCGCTGCCACCGAAATATATGGAAATACAAAACGGTATGTAATTATTTTTATGTTATTAATTAATTTGTTTCTAGTATTTACAAACACATGTGCTGTGAACGTTGGAAGTAACCGACTGAGGCACTGCACTTTTTATCATGACACTGGCGTCGGATTCGGGACGTCACGCTAATTTAGGTTTTCTTGGTTTCCACTTTTGACAAATGCCGGCTCATTCCTTCACCAAGGCTACGGCCAACCATCTGTTACTTCCTCGTTGAATGCAAGTTTATAAATATTCACTCGTTATTAGGTTCTGTATCTCAGCCGATAAAAAACGAACCCTTATAAGATCACTTTGTCGTCCGTCCGTCCGTCTGTCTGTCTGTCTGTCTGTCTGAACCCTTTTTCTCAGGAACGTGTGGAAGTATAAGGTTGAGGTGTATACGAAAAACTAAGCTCTATAATCCCGTGATAGTGTAAAATATTTAAGGTGTTAAGTAAGTGCATTTAAAAGATATTGTCGTTCATGTCACATATTTTGGTTTTCGGTAACTGATTCATCAAAAGCTACTGGGACCTTCTCGCTGACCTAGAACCATGAAATTTGGCATACAGCAGAGTTTAACAGAAAACGTAATGCAGAAAGTAGAAAGTTGTTAATTTGTAATTGTATCACACGAAAAAAATTTTTGTTATTCATTATCCGTCTGTTTATATTCTGTCTAGTAAAACCCCTTTTTAACAGAAGAGGGTAGACTATGAAGTTGAAATTTATGTCACACTCAAGACCTACAGACCCTCGGTGGCCTAAAAATTTTTGCGTTTTACCGCAATGTAGTAAAACGATATGGCCAGTTACGTCACATTGTTTGATACTTGCTAATTCTCGTGAAAACCTTAAGAGGAGGCCCTACTTCATCTTGAAATCGAATCATGAGGCCGGCCGCGGTGGTCTAGCGGTTCAGGCGCTCAGTCCGGAACCGCGCGACTGCTACTGTCGCAGGTTCGAATCCTGCCTCGGGCATGGATGTGTGTGGTGTCCTTAGGTTAGTTAGGTTTAAGTAGTTCTAAGTTCTACGGGACTGATGACCACAGATGTTAAGTCCCATAGTGCTCAGAGCCATTTGAACCATTTTCGAATCATGAAATTTGGTTCAAATGGTTCAAATGGCTCTGAGCACTATGGGACTTAACATCTATGGTCATCAGTCCCCTAGAACTTAGAACTACTTAAACCTAACTAACCTAAGGACAGCACACAACACCCAGCCATCACGAGGCAGAGAAAATCCCTGCCCCCGCCGGGAATCGAACCCGGGAACCCGGGCGTGTGAAATTTGGCAAGACAAAAGTTTTCACAGTACATTTAAGGGAAAAAATCCGAAAATTTTTAATCTGTAGTTAAATAACATCAGGAAACACTATTTTTTTAATCTTTATCCATTTGTGTCTCTGATAGTCTGTTAAGACCATCTTTCCTCGGAAATTACGATGGCAATCGTGAAATAGATTGAAACTCAAAATTAAAACATTCTCGAAAATCTCGGTATCACCGGGAACAATATATTGTATCGATATCGATAAAAGGCAAAATAATCGAGTTTCTCGATTACCAGTATGAATGAACTATCTACATACATAATTAAGTTTGTACACAACCCTCAGATGGCGATTCCTATTCGCAATTGGCAAGTTTTTTTGTATATGGCTTGCATTTTTCTCATGTTAAGTTGACAAATTCTACATTACTGTAAAACAGCGCTTGGATGGATAAATTATTAATCATTATATTAATTTCATGTGTTACAGCACCTTACTATTAACTGACATCATATGTTCGTCGTATTTGATTTCGCTTTATAAGATTCCACATCATGATCAAGCGTTGTGAGTGGCTACAGACATTCACTACTAAGGTTGTCAGGTGATCAGATGGTACGTGTATTCTATTGCGTACAAGAGTCAATGGTCAATTGTCCTGTATTTTAAAATTTCCATCAGAACGTTAGTTAGAAGTTTTTTATAATTCATACATAATTAGTTTGGTCATTTACATGATGACTTCTCTGTGAATAATACGTAATTTAAACACATTAAGAATCCCCTGCATAGTGGTGTTTTGGTTCTGAATTGTTTTACAGTTCCAAACATTCGTGATTCCAAAATGCCTACCTAACACGACCAGTAAACAATTATGGCATGGTTTGTAATTCACAGCGATGTTGTTTAGTAACGATCCCTGCGAACGTTCGCAACAATGCACAGACGGTGGAAGGGGCATGTGTCGTTGCCTAGCAATATTGCGATTTCTGCCGAGGCTATATCGGTGTCGTTACGAAATCGTGCGCTTACTAAAACAGAGAAGTAGCTATCGATATTCTTTTGTGAAGTGATAGATCTTTTCTTACAGCACAAGAGAAGCTGTCAAAACCTCATTGTGAGCTTGTGAGCTTCGCAAGAAGTCTTAGCTCCAGATTTGAGGGCAAGAGAGGATCCAAGTGCTAACAGGTATGATCCATGGTCTTTCTGTCAATCAGTATTCGCCTTGCAGCACGTAATGTAGTGTAATTGCAGTTACCATAACGTAGACCTTCTGTTTGAGGCAGTAGATAACGAATTAGCATGGCAGACTGAAGCTTTGTTTCCGAATGCTGATGAGAGTTGCCGAACCCTGTTTGCTGAATGCTTTCCCTATGATAGGTAAAGCTCTCTGTGAGATTTTTGTAGAGCAGCAATTACTGTCAGCTTGCTGCGTAGTTGAGTATATTTGTATAACATGGTAACTGCATATTGTGATGGTGCATATGTCGTTGATTCGTGTATTCCTGAGTGTGTCAGAAGCTTAATAGGATAAAGTAGTGATTCCTGTACAACATGTCATTTTCACCAGAGTAGTAATGATCAAGTAATATATGCGTCAGGATTCATAATGAACATGACGTCACAACCCTGAAAATATTTTAACAATTAATGAAAGAGAAATGTTTCATCATGTGAGTTAGCATGGGAGTAAAACGTAGCAGTAGTTACGAACACGACCCTCAGTCACGGATTGATAATATAATATAGTTACCAGAGAGATACCGAAACTTGTCGCACAGAAAGCTGTACAGCGGTACAAGATCTTTCTTTCTAGAGCGTTACGGTATTACTTCTGACCCATAGCACGTACTGAAAAACGAAACGAGCGAAAATGCGAAATCGAACATCGGTATGGAGCAAATCGAAATGTACTACAAGAGGTGATGTCTTTCTAGAGCGTTACGGTATTACTTCTGACCCATAGCACGTACTGAAAAACGAAACCAGCGAAAATGCGAAATCGAACATCGGTATGGAGCAAATCGAAATGTACTACAAGAGGTGATGTCACAGCAAGTCATTACTATTACGTCACTGGAGAAAGCTGCCTATACAGTAGCATCGCAAAAATCGTCTTGATCTGTTTCATGTTGTCAATTACCATCAAATTTTTCACGTGTCGGTTACATATCGATAGTATCCGATATTACTCTATCATCGCATATTGTCATTTTCTTCCATCTGGGGAGTGGTAGTCGAGATGAACTATGTGTTCAAGTGCGTTGAGCCATGCTGAACACACGTACCTGGTCAATCCCTGGGCTTTTCAACATAATTTCCGGTAAATTTGTTACGCCGCAACTGTAAGGCTTTTGCTCACGCGGTGCTGAGCACTTAATATGGTCTTAGGGTCGAATTTCTGTTGCGAAATTCAGCGCACTCTGTTGCTCACTAAGATCTATAGCGCTGGAGACATCAGCTTTCAGGTTGGTGTCGTGTTCCTTGAATTCAGGAAGGCATTTGTCACGGTCCCGCACTGCCGGTTAGTGCAAAAATTGTGATCATGCTGAGCGTCGGGCCAGAGTGGTGACAGGATTCAGCAATTCTTCGCAGATAGAACTTAACGCGTCGATCTTAACGGAACAAAATCTACACATGTGAAGGTAATTTCTGGAGTAGATGGGAATGTGTCAGGACCCACTGTGACTGTTTCCAGTGTATATAAATCATGTAACAGAAAGCGTCGGCAGTTCTTGAAGACTGTTCCCAGATGGTAGAGTTGTCTATAAGAAAGTAACAGCGCCAGAAGACGGTATCGATTTGCTAAGTGATGGCCCATAGGAAGTTGATGAATCGTGTTGCCTCTGGCAATTGACCCCGAAAGTAGATAAGTGTAACACATTGCGCAACTATAGGAAAAGAAATCCACAGCTGTGCAACTACGCTAATTATGACAAATTGCAGAATACAACATACACCGTAAACATTTAGCAGTAACTATCCACAGCGACCTCATGTGGAAACGACTACTTAGAACAACTAGAAGGAATATCAGACGCCAGAGTGAGATTGACAGGAAGAGTATTAAGGAAATGTAAATCATCTACGAAACAAATAGCTTCCAAGGCGCTACTTCGCCTGATTTTTGAGTATTGTCCGCCATCAGTGTGGGTACGCCACCGCGCTCGGTACTGTCCGCGAATATATTTCATAATTTGTGTAAAACGAAGCTGCAGCTCCTGGTTTTGTTGTGTGTTTATTTTAAAATACGGGATACACTAATGACACACTGCATTCCAACTGCAGCTATTCCAACAACAATTTCATATCTTTAATTTCTATCAGCATTTTATGCACCCTTACACAATGCATAAATCCTACCATCACATACTGGAACTTTTTCTTTCTTACAAGGAAAATTTTGAGCTCGAACGCTCTGAACCGCCCGAAACTGTGCTTAGAGTTAGCACTCGGCCATAAGAACAACAGCGGTATGTGTCATTTGCATAGAAAACTCCGGACTCGTCTGCTAGCGCCATCAGATGGTGACGTGTTGTAGCTGCACTAACAAGTGCTCGACTTACGTGAATGGTACAGCTGCAGTACGAATGAGTCTCTTGCAGTGTACGCATGTGGGTTATTGTGTATAGTGTGTTCAGGGATATCATGAAGAGAATTAATCCTACGAATGCAATTGAAATATTAGGGAGAATGATGCAACGTGCTTAATACTGAAATGAAATCGGGATCGAGGACAGAGAGTTCGCGGATGTATTATATATCATAATAATTCAGAAACATAATGGAGACGACACAGAAACACTTAACGCCGTGGTGGATGAGTCGACTCATTTTGAGGAGAAGCAAGTACCTGAACCTGACGGTGGTTGTTGAAGCAATAGCCGACGTTTATCTCCAGAGCAACAGGAACAGTCCAGGCATAGTGAGTACCAACTGTCTCCACCTAAACTGCTGAAGCCCAGTGTTTTAGAAGATATTGATGAAAGCGTACTGAAGAAATTTGCTTGTTCCAATGGCTCTGAGCACTATGAGACTTAACTGAGGTCATCAGTCCCCTAGAACTTAAAACTACTTAAACCCAACTAATCTAAGGACATCACACACATCCATGCCCGAGGCAGGATTCGAACCTGCGACCGTAGCGGTCGAGCGGTTCCAGACTGTAGCGCCGAGAACCGCTCGGCCACTTCGGCCGGCCTGAAGAAATTGGTGAAGACTATTAAAACCGTGGCTTCAATTCCCATAGCAAACTAAAGAGATGCTATAACTGCATCGGAAGTAAATCAAATTGCAGGGTAATCCGAAATTATGTGTCTTGTAAAGACGGGCAGGATTTCGTTTCAAAGGATGAGACTGTCGTCAATAAAAGCCATAAAAGAAGATGTAATACTCTAATTTGATAGCGCATGGTCGTGCGGGTCTACAATTCACTATTAGCATCTAAAAATATGGGCACTAGAAGCGTTTCAGATGGTTGGCTTGATCCCTTTGAAAGCTTCTGTTTTTTTTTTTTGTTTGTTTTTTTTTTGTCGACAATCTTCAAGTTGAATATGACATTTCATTGAGGTATATTTTTACACGTGTCACACCTAAAGACATAGAAGACGATAATAGTGTACGTCAGAAGGCACAACAGATTGTGGAGGAAGTGAACATGTATATGGCAGAACAAGGTGGGGATAGAAGGTGTTTGCAACAGTGAATGGAGTCGTCTCCTGTATGAAATGTCTTCATCATCAACACTGTAAAACAAAGGAGAGAAAATTACAACTAGTGTGTTGCAATCTGTACATAGCTCTATCCACAGCTACACATTAGATGTGGCTTCATCAATGATACGCACGGTACCAAACAAGTTATGCATCTGTCTTCAAGAGCCACAAGGCTGTTTAGGCCCAGATATTTCAAAGAAACTTGAAACAACCTGCCCACGATACATTCATGGGAAGGCAAGCAAATGTGGAAGAATGACTAAAAAACAATGAAACGTTTTCTAATTTCAGTCCTCGGCGAACATGTGACAAGTGAAAAGAGCCTATTGCTGTGATTTCTGGTCAAGTCATACAGATTTTAGCCTGCTAGACGCATGTTTTCCAAACAAATGTGTAATGCTGAAGATACTGCCACCGAAAACAACAAAATGTTGCCAACCCCCTTGATGTTTACTTCTTTTGGCAATATAAACTGTATCAACAAATGGCTGGCGTTGTAAGACTACACCCTGCCAAACACCAAGTGAAAATACATGATCGTTATTTCGTCATCAAACTTCACTCCGTGATTTACGACCAATTTTCTGCACCAAATTATACGTTCACGTTGGGAAACGCTTGGCGAAAGGCAGGTTACGACACTGACATACGCATATCATCACACGGAAATGTAATTAGTGCAGCTTTTTATATTGGAGTGGTTGATTGCGAAAGTGATTTTGAATGTAAAAAAAAAAAAACGGCTTTAGGTGTGTACACATTGCACACTTCAACATTTTTTAACCACATCATCCGAATCCCGCATCTACGCTTTGAGGACTAATACAAGCACGAACAGTGAAAAAACCTTAACAAAACCATGTTTTTTCATTCAAAATAACTTTCACATCTACCAGTCGAGTATTAAAAGCCACACTAGTTACATTTCGATGTGTATATTTTGCGCTACTGTAATTACTGTACGCATAGGGTTTTTGGCACTGTTAACTGAAAATGTAAAGATTCGATGACGTCATTGAATCACATGTAATTTTCCTCCTATGATATAGATATGTTGTTACTTTGTTTCCGCTATTGAAATGTCGCTTTTCTTTTTCGTGTTGTTCTAAGCATGATTATGTGCGGTTTCGAGCGTTCCAGGTCAAAGGTGTTCTTTATTGGTACTGATAGGATTTTTGAGCCCATCTCTTATGATTGGCTCTACATACTCACTACCATCTGCTGTTTACTCAACTGCCCAGGTTTTTCGTTGCTATTTACCACAGACGTCAGTGCAGAACATTGCCTCTCAAATACAGTGATAAAGCTTTTAGTATCTTCAGAAGGCGTAGCAGCGCCGCTACTCATATGGTCGTTGGAATAAAGTAGACGGCGGCTCGCAAGGCGAACTTCCCATTGAACCCCCCTTAGACTGAGTGTTAAGATGATACATTGGATAGCTCATAAAAAACTTAACACAGATCAATCATGAAAACAGGAAGAAGGTTTACTAAATTGCGAAAAGAAGCAAATTAGAAACATTGAACGGTCCTACGACATGAAATTCAATATACACGAATTTTAGGAAGCAGTGGCGTCGTGGTTAGTAGGTAACGGTGTTGGGCCATAAAGCGAGCGTGCCGTGCTTGAAGCTCATTCATGCTAAAGCTTTTTCTTTCTTATTTGTTTTCTCCGTTCGCTCTATTCAAATTTGTAGCTCTGTTGTGGTGCAACGTTCGTTTGCAACAGCGAGATCTTGTAAAGGAAACTATGTCAGTTGGTTCTACACAACAGTTCTATTAGCTGTCAAAAGTAAGTGGCTTTCGAATGGGAACCGCAAACATTTGATGACCAGGCCACAACGTAACGAAGTCCTCCACCGGAAAATACGTCTGGCGTGACATACACAGCGTTAGTGAAAGTATGTATGTCACGCGATAAGGATCTCTTACATACCCATCTAATTTGTACACCTGGTGAAGCGAGTCAGACACGTCTGCTTGCCATCTTTAGGTGATTGTGTGAATGTGATCACACCCAAAGGAAATGATGAAAACTTAATAATTCTTCACATATGGTGCAACAAGTGAACGGAATAGTTTCACAATCACACAGTTTCTCTGTGTTCTCCAAAAACAAATGATTTTAACCTTTTTGAAGTTGTGTTCCGTTCCCAACTTTTGAATTTCTTATTGTGTAACATAGTTCACAGCCATTTATTTGTTGTTTTCATTACTGTGAGACGTTTATATGATATCTCACCTGCTCTCACTATTCATCGGGTTCAATTGCGATGGAAACGTGTTCTTACCACGTGACATATATTCTATAATAGTTGTCGCCTTGCGTGTCGATCGAGCAGATCATAGTTAACTTCCGCCTGTGCCGCAGCGCCGCTTGTGTCGAAGCTACTCAGTCTTGTTGGTGTGTCGGCCGGAGTCACATCCTAGTTGCGTAGCGGAGTTTTTGTCGTTTTTCTCTCGGCGGCGGTGTTTTCTGCCCGCGCCATGGTGTCTGTCGAGTCTCCTACGTCTATTCCTCGACGAGCTACTGTTCGTTTCAGTTTTGACAAGAGTACGCGACGTGTTCAGCCCCGTTCTTTAGAAATTCACGATTGGTTGGTTGATGTTATCCGTGTTACACCTGATCAGGTAGATACTGCTTACTTTGATTCTGGTTTGTAAGCATTCTTTGTGAGGTTTTATGATCCCGTTCAAGTAGAACGTCTTCTCTATCGGGTTGGTTCAGAAGCGTTGTCTACACATCGAGATGATTCCGTTTGTCAAGTCCTCCTTGAAAATGCGGCACTCGAATATACTCCGGTTAGAGTTTATAACCTTCCTCCTGAAGTGGACGATTCATTTCTTAAAACAACGTCGCCTCTGCTTGGAATAATACGGCATATCCGATGGGAACGCTGGTCAGGACAACATCGCTTCCAATGTTATAATGGTATCCGGGCCGTGGACATGTGCGTTAAGAAGAATATTCCTTCCCACTCGACTGTTTGTGGTTACCGGATCCATGTTACATATGCAGGGCAAGGAGGAACCAGTTTTCTCAGTAACGAAAGACGTCATCTCAGATCCGATTGTAGTCGCCATACTACTGTTCTGACGTCGTCTTATCATCAAAAACGTCTTCTTTTAACATTTGCAGACATAGTGGTGCGAGCGGTAAACAACAGACTATCGGTTTTGCTGGCTACCATCAGCGCGGGCCATCAAAGTGTCTTCCTGTTCGTACTCTACTGACTCCCGTTGCTGAATGTCGTGTTCTAATTTCGATTGCTTCCACCATTCCCGTGCCAAGCGCTTTGCTTTTCATTGATTTTTACCAAGTGTTCGAGAGCGTTAATCATGGGTTTCTCACGCGAGTATTGACGACTGTTGGTTTTAACGATGCTGCACGAAGGTTGTTTAGCTGTCTAATTATTTGTATTCGGGCGTCCATTGACGTAAACGGCCGTCTTACTTCCCCCATCGTGGTGTGTCAGGGCGTCCTTCAAGGGAGTCCATTATCTATTTCACTATACGTTCTATATCTGGAACCCTTTTGTGATCTATTGCTGCTCCTTTGTGTGGCTGGTCGCTGTTGGGAGAAAGGTTTACCGTTCATGCGTATGCTGATGACGTTATGGTTCTTCAAATGGTTCAAATGGCTCTGAGCACTATGGGACTCAACTGCTGTGGTCATCAGTCCCCTAGAACTTAGAGCTACTTAAACCTAACTAACCGAAGGACATCACACACACGCATGCCCGAGGCAGGATTCGAACCTGCGACCGTAGCAGCAGCGCGGCTCCGGACTGGAGCGCCTAGAACCGCACGGCCACCACGTCCGGCTATGGTTCTTCTTCGTACGCCTGATAATATACCACAGTAAAAACAAAAAAGAAAAAAAGAGATAACGGTGCTGGACTATAAGGTGAGCATGCCGTGTTCAAAGCTCATCCATGCTAAAACTATTTTTTGTTTTGTTTTCACTGTTCGCTCTATTCAAATTTGTATGTGTTGTGCTGTAGCGTCCGTTTGCAACAGCGAGGTCTTAGAAAGGGACATATAATGACAGTTGATTCTACAAAACTGTTCTATTAGCAGCCGAAGAGAAGTGGCTTTCAAATGGGAGCCGCAAACGTTTGATGACGAGGTGACAAGGTAACAAAATCATCCACCGGAAAATTCGTCTGTCGTGCCATACACAGCGTTAGTGAAAGTACGTATGTCACGTGACAGGAATGTCTTACCGACGCAGCTAATTTGTATACCTGGTGAAGTGAGTAAGACATGACTGCTTGCCATATTTAGGTATTTCTATGAATGTGATCACACCCAAAGGAAATGATGAAAACATAACAGTTTTTCACATAAGCTGCAACAAATGAACGGAACAGTTTCACAACCACATAGTTTCTCTGTGATCTCTCATAGAAGATGTTTTTAACCTTTTTGAAGTTGTGATGCGTTCCCAACTTTAGACTGTTGAATTTCTTTTTTTAACATAGTTCACAGCCATTTACTTCTTGTTTTCGTTACTATGAGACGTTTATATGATACCTCGCCTGGTCTCACTATTCATCACGTTTACTTGCGTCGGTAACGTATTCTTACCACATGATACATATTCTAGAACCACTGATAGTGTGACAACTGACAAGATTTCAGAAAGAGGACCAACATTTAAATGACCGGACGGGCAGTTCGTAACGTTGTGAAAGAAAAATAAGTGCCGATGATGCTTTGAACCCGGCTTGATCGGTTTGCACTCTATCACCATGGCCTGTCAACCTCGATGCCGCGGCTGTTCAATTTTGTTCGACATTGCACTAGTCGAACTTGGAACATTCTCACTTTCTATTTTGCCCTTTTCCATAGTTTGGTATGCGTTATTCCTGTTTCTGTGCTTAATCTGTGTCCACTTTTTGACAGAATACACGCTGGGCCATTTTAACACTAAATCTGAGGGGGTGCGCGATGCGGAGTTTCCCTTGGCAGTAAAAAGCGGGCAAAAAGCCCCGTGAGTGTAGGGAACTCGCCGTGCGTATTGAACTACGGAAAGCGGAGCGTCCGAACCCACGCAGACGCGCTACCGGCAGTAAACCCTGCACATGGCTTCCCCAGGTGGCTAACCACTGACCACACGGCAGCTCTCGGCACAAAGCGGCTGCTCAACTCCGCCACAGTACTGGCCCACTGGCCCGCTCTGCCTACTGCCGCTCAGAAGTAAACAGTATGGTCACGGGTTCTGCCCATATGACGTCACGTGCACGCTCTTCGTGGCAGCTTTCTGAGCTACACCGCTGTTATATCGATGCCAGCTCATCTGTCTTCATAGTGACGTGAGCTGGCGCGGATGTTGAAAAGTCCTTGACCCGAGAACTGTTAGCAAAAGTAGTTCTAGGAGATCCATATTGTGTAACGGTTATCCGGCATGTATCCCAGAAGTTGAGACCTGAAAGGACAGTCATTTTCTGCAGTACCTCGACGCTTTATGTATAACTGCAGATTGTGACTCTTAACGTGCGTTTACACCTCTACCCTGGTCGCCGTGCGGCTGTAGCTTGCCGCACACGCAAACACAGGCACGGAAACAAGTGTGGGCCTCTTTCTTAACATGTGCGTGAGGGTTATTCCATGGCTTTTTTAATTGCTGCAACAATTGATTTTTGAACTGTTTTCTGTACCGTGGGGGATCAGCACCACATCTTTGTAATGTGTGTGGAATGTATCTCTCAATTGCCGTCGATACTACTACTTTGATTTTAAACCTCACCTTCTCATCGCTTAAATAATCAATTTGGAAGGAGTGGAGTAGGAATGCGTCAAACAAATTTTTGTCTGCTTATTTAAACAGATATATTTTGCGTTTGTTTTTATTGAATTTGTAGGTTATGGTATTCACTCTTGATACAACGACTCCTTGATAGCTTATCTCTGTATCAACCATTATGCAACCTATTTGCTTGAGGCAGTTTTTTACTAAGAAGATGGCAAGTGTGTTTTCGCAACCATTTACATTTCAAAATAAATTTCGGAAATAGCATTCAGTACCATTTCGGACTACGTTTCATGCTTACCACCGAATTTAAACATTTATTTTCCCAAACATATCGAGGATAGATTGAAGTCGCCATCAGCTATGATTGTATGAACGAGGTACATACTTGAAACGATTTTTCAGCATCTCCAACATCTTGGAGTGTGGCGGGGGGAGGGGGAGAGGGGGAGGGAATGTTGGTAAAAGGAAGCATTTATTAATTTATTGCCGTTGTCAACTACAACCACTATTCATACTAACTCAAAGGAATTGTATACTTCAATTTCTCTACTCAGCCAACTACTTCTGTCAGTAATAAACACTCCACCACCTACTGTATTTAACCTATCATTTTTGAGCATGGTTAGCTCTCTTGTAAAAATTTAAACTGAACCTATCGCTGGCTTTAGCTAACTTTTAGTACCTAAGAATTCGACCTTCGTTGCCTTCTATTAGCACTTGGAGGTCTGGTCCTTTCATAACAGCAAATAAAATTTACAAATACAATACCGATGTTTTCCAGGTCTACTCTCGTCCTGTGTTTGATCTGCACGATTATAGACTGACACCGTTTCTGTAGGTTCCCGAGATCCTCCGGACCAAAAAGTCCCCCAGTGCCCCCCACACAGCCCCGCTACCTGTGTAGCCGCATCCTGTGTGTAGTGGACCCCTGACTTACTAATGGGAAGACGAAAATCCACCACCGTATTGCGCAAGTCGATGAATACGCCCTAAATGGCCGCAGAAGCGTCTGAACATCTGATTCAAGTCCTGTCGACGATGATACAGATGATGAGCTCCACTTTCATCTCGCAAGTAGGATTTTCACCATTTACCAGTTCATCCAGTCGCCCAGAACCAGAGAGAACCTCTTCTGATCAAAAGCGACACACATCGTTAGTGCCAACATGAGTCACTCCCTTTAGTTAGCTGCAACCTGTGCTCTTCATGGCATCACTAAGCACCCTTTCCACATCTGAAATGGCCCCTCCCGGTATGCATACGGAGTGCACACTGCATTTCATTCTCTCCTTGCTAGCCTTGTCCTAGAGTTAACCCATTACACGCCAAACATTGGAGCAGCCAACTACCAGTAATCCCACCTTCTGTGACACTCCAGATCTTGCAGGCCAATAAACTTCCCCTGAAAGAGGGCGAGTGGCTACAGCTCACTCAGGAGAATTGTGATACACACATAACGTCTGAATCCGATTCATAAGATGAACCGGAGAGTCCCTTCGATCGACTACCCGGAAAGGTTTGCACTGACTGCCATACCTTGGAGCGACCTCCCAATCGAGCACAGGCGAGGGTTCAGCATCAGTGCGGGCACTACCCAGGGCGGCCACAGTAGTGAACTGATCGGCGGACACGTGGGACGTACTGGTCGTCTGTTCCATCTCCACGTCCACCCCCTCACGGTGACGCCTATTGGCACCAGCCTCAAGCTGTGTGACCAACACGAGCTGTGAGGGAAGGTTCCCAAACTCAACTCGCACCTGTACACAGCAGTCATAGCAGTATCCATTCCAAAGACGACGGAGATATACTCTAGACAGTTACGAAAACACGAAACTGTGCCTGGTAAATACACAAACGCGTATGAAATTTAAGAGTTAAAACTAAACAGTACAGGGGAAATTCAAAATAAGAGGCATCTTATAGGAAGCTGTATCTACTCCCAAACCAAAAGGTGTGCTTCTGTGGCCTGCTGAGAGAGATGCTACCACTCAAATGAAGGTTCTAACAACTGTAGCTCTCTCTTAAAGCAAAACCAAACAACTGTCGCGATGAAAATAATGCTACTAAGCACTGTGCACCTGCAATTGTTAGTGTTCAGTCTAGTAGCTAATATTTCAAACATAACGCTGCAAGAATATTCTTCTTAAATGAACACATGACTTAACGTAATTTCGCTTGTTTGATGGCCAGTTCGAACTCTTAGTACTTCGTGATTATTTAAACAAAATCGTGGGAAACGTGTTAGCAGTCGTGAGAGAGATACAATTATACTGAGGAAAAAAATCGCAACGCAAAAAAGTTATTAATGTCGAGTAATGAAACTTCTGGAATGTACTCATCCAGGTAACGAATGTAGACGATTAACATTGCAAGATCACAGATTAATGTAAGTGTGATATAAGCCATAGGGAATGTCGACTGCCGGCCGAAGTGGCCGTGCGGTTATAGGCGCTGCAGTCTGGAACCGCAAGACCGCTACGGTCGCAGGTTCGAATCCTGCCTCGGGCATGGATGTTTGTGATGTCCTTAGGTTAGTTAGGTTTAACTAGTTCTAAGTTCTAGGGGACTAATGACCTCAGCAGTTGAGTCCCATAGTGCTCAGAGCCATTTGAACCATTTTTGAATGTCGACTGCAGGTACATTAATAAGCTGCGTGACCTCCAGAATGTTGAATGCAACCATGAAAATGTTCAAGCATTGTGTTGTGCAGGTGCGGATGTCAGTTGTGGGATGTAGTTCCGTGCCTGCTGTACTTGGTCGGTCAGTACAGGGACGGCTAACGCTGTTTGTTGATGACGAAGGACTTGTCGTCCGATGATGTTTCATATGTGCTAGATTGGAGAGAGATCGAGCAGGCCAAAGATTGATGTCTACACTCTGTAGAGCATGTTGGGATACAACCGCGGTAAGTGCGCGAGCGTTATACTGTTGGAAAGTACCCCCTACAACGCTGTTCATGTAAGGCAGCACAACAGGTCAAATTACAACATTGATTACTTGAAATCAGGTTTCGTGGGATCACCACGAGAGTGCTCCTGCTATTATAAAAATCGCGCCAGAGACCATAACTTTACGAGCATGTCCAATGTGTGTAGCACGCAGAAACGTTGTTTGCACGCCCTAAAGTAGTTTCCTTCTAACCAACACACGGCCATCACTGGCACCGAAGCTGGGCAGGGTTCATTAGAAAACACAACAGTCCTAGAGTCTGCTCTCCAATGATCTCTCTGTTGACACCACTGTAATCGAAAATGGCTGCAGTTCGTCAGTGGAATCCATGCTGTAGAGCGTGTGGTTGGGATCTCTCCTTAAGTAATCGATTTTTAACTGATCGTTGTATCACTTTGGTGCCAACTGATGCTCATAATGCTGCTGCAGGTGTTGTACACTGCGCCACAGCCATATGCCAAACACTGAGACCTTCCCTCTCGGTAGTGCCACGTGGCTGTCCGGAGACCAGTCTCCTTGCCACCATACATTCTCGCGACCAGCGCTGCCAGCAGTCATGTACGGTGGTTGCATTCCAATCAAGACGTTTTGTAATATCGCAGAAGGACCATCCAACTTATAGCAGTCCTATTACACGACCTCGTTCAAACTCAGTGAGGAGTTGCTAAAAGGCACCTTTTCGTCTTAAAGGGTTATTGACAAGCATCAAATCACCATGGTTGAAATGGCTCTGAGCACTATGGGACTTAACAGCTATGGTCATCAGTCCCCTAGAACTTAGAACTACTTAAACCTAACTAACCTAAGGACATCACACAACACCCAGTCTCAACTCACCTTGTTCATTCTTGAAGGTAAATAACGCTTACGAGCGTTAGAGCACCGTTAGAGCATGTATTTGAAGCAAACCTGATTTGCATCCTCAACTACTAGCATCAAGCCCGAAACTTGAATAGACATCATCTTTCAGATCTACAAACTTTCGTTTATTCGCATAACTAGTCCTTGGTATTGCAGTTTTTTCTTTCCGTCAGTGTATAATGTAGTGGAGACTAGTCACTCCGATAGACATTCTTGGTCTTCGTTTGCGGACTTAGTCTTGGGATAGTATGACCAGCATTGTTTTACAGCATTTTTTGCATGAGATGACTCCATTTGGTAGGACCTATGTAACATCTTTTTTAAAATTTTTATAATTTCCTTCTAAAACAAACAGTTATGTATGGTACTGTATTCAAGTTATAGAGATTACGTCACACTGTGAGGTGTCTTTCACCAAAGATGAAACTGGAGCAGTAACTTGCAGGAACATGTCTGTAGAGCAGTAGTAATCTGTAACAGTTTTATGCGTCGATGTTACATTTTTCGAATCTTTTAGGGCAACAAATAGTATTCCAAACAACACTGTTCAGTTAACAGCACGTTTTCTTACTGAGGGAGCAAATATAAGACTGGAATTTCCTATCAGATTAAAACTGTGTACCGCACCCGGTCTCGAACATTGGACTTTTAACGTTTACGCTACCGACTCAGCCATCCAAGCACGGCTCAAGACTACCTCACAGCTTTGCTTCTACCAGTGCCTCACTCACTACCTTCCAAATTTCAAAGACGTTCTCTTGCTTATCTTGCACACTGAGCTCCTGGAACCAAGGACATAGCGGACACATGCCGTAGTCATGGGCTGGAGGATTCTTTCCAGAATGAATTTTCACTCTGGAGCGTAGTATTCACTGATCTGAAACTAATATCGGAAAAGTAGGAGATGTTACACGTATTAAGACTGAACAGTACATTAAAAATATTGAGGCACGTAGATTTTAAAGTTATTGGCACATAGATGTGTGTGCGTTGGTGAATTAATATTCAAAAATAGTTGACTTATAACTGTATACAGATCTCTAATGGGAAATTTTGAACTGTCTGTCAGACAGCAGGGAACCAGTTTATGGTGTGCGGTGGTTTCAGTGCAGATTTCCTAAAGAATTCTGATGGGAAAAATGATCTGGGAACCTTATCTGGATCCTACAGTTTCATCTCAGTAATTAACTTTCCAACATGAGTGGACAAAGAAGGTAGGACTATAGTTGATAATGTTTCGGTTTCAGAAGAAATTCTTTACTGGGAATGACATTCACTTATTCACTCTTTAAAATTTACAGCCATTAAATAATGAAATAGCACCGGTTGGTATATCCTGCAACCTGTCTAACATATTTCACTCTGTGAATCAGTGTATCCTCCTACATAACTTGAACTTTTATGGAATTGATGGTATAACCAACGAATGGATAATGTCACCTAACCAAATAAAGCAAAAAGTTGTAGTTAGTAACTCAGCCAGTATAGTCAAGAGAGAAATCATCCATGGAGTTTACCAAGGCTTAATCGTAGGACCAATATTATTGCTCATTTATGTAAATGATCTTCAAACTGATAACAACAAGCTGAACTAGTTTGTTTTTCCAGATGATGGTAGTATTGTAATCAATCGAATCATACTTACAGAAACTGAAGAAGCGGTAAACAACGTTCCCAGAAGCGCCATTGACTATTTTGCTACGAGTGGTCACATACTCTATTTTAAAAAAGGTACGACATATTCAGTTCAAAAATGGCGCTGAGTACTATGGGACTTAACATCTGAGGTCATCAGTCCTCTAGAACTTAGAACTACTTCAACGTAACTAAAATAAGGACATCACACAAAGACATGCCAGGGGCTGGATTGGAACCTGCGACCGTAGCGGTCGCGCAGTTCCAGACTGAAGCGCCTAGAACAGCTCGGCCACATGTTCAGTTCTGCACATCTAAGGCTACTACACCAATGATTCGTGCAACACATGGCGACGAAATAATAAATGTGGCAGAAAATTCAAAATTCTTGGGTGTCCAAATTGATGAGAATTTAAACTGAAAAATGCACATTTTGGAACTCGAAAAACAACTTATTTAAGCCAAAATTGCTCTTAGAATCGTTGCAAATCTATGGGAGAGAGAAATCAGTAAGTTGGTAAAGTAAGCATTTTTCATTCAATAACCGAATGTGGATTTACATTCTGGAGTAGCTCATCTTCAAGAAAAAAAGACTTCATTCCTGGAAAACGAGCTGTAACAAAAATATGTGGTCCTCACGCACGATCGTCTTGCAGCATCGATCTTAGTATTTGGGCAATCTGACTCTAGCTTAACGGTAAATTTATTCTATTATGAAATGCGTTGTAATTAATCCACTATAGTTCAAAAGTACTATGATGTACATAATTAGAGAATCAGAAGGAAAAATAACATCCTTTACCTTACGTAAATGCTGTTTTTAGCAAGAAATAAAACGGTTGCACCGTAATGCAACAAATATTTTTGATCACTTGCCTAGTGATGTAACGTGTCCGGCAGGTTGCAAAGTAAAATTTGAAAACAAATTGAAAAACTTTTTTCTTGACAACTTCTACTTTGTGGAAGAGTTTTTAATAACATACGTAAATTGAAAATTAAAAAACATTGTGAGGTGTGAGCAGGACCGCATATTGAGGGTTCCAGTCAACTATACACAGACATTTTATCCATTCTTAGAACCGAGCACATTGACGATACTTGCCTGTTATGGACACTTATACTGGCAGGATATCTGTCCCAGGTACTCCAGGGATTTTTAAGATGTATTAATTTGAAGTTGAATAGCAAATGAAAAAAGAAATATTTCTTCGAGTTATATGACTGAAAGTTAACAATTTCTGATTTTTCCCTTTCTTTGCATACTGTGAAGCCGTGATTGTTGACAAATTTAATGGTGCTTAGTCAATGGGAAGTATCCTATAGCTTTTGAGGAGGAAGTTTTCAAGTATCGAAATATGTGACATAAATGTCCGTATCTTTTGACTGAATTGACTTAGAAGCTTACAAATTTACACCACCAAGGAACCGTAAATCTTAGCATAGACCTTCACGTGGGCCATAAATTTTGAGTTGATACTCCAAATTGTTCCAGAGAAACACTTATTAACAGACGAACAGAAAACGGACAGAAGGATGTAAAACGGCAAAAAATATATGTGTATATATTTTTCGTATTGTATAACTACAAATTAACAATTTCCAATTCTTCTCCTTGTGCTTGTGCTGCCAAACCTTGCTTATGGTCGAATTTCATGGTACTAGGACAACGGGAAGTATCCGTGGGAAGTACTGTATAGGTTTTGATGAGTGAGTGTTCGAGTATCAGAATATGTGACTCAAATGGTCGTGTCTTCTGACTGCATCGATTTTGAAGCTCAAAAGTTTTACACCGTTGAGGGACCATCAGCCTTAGTATATGGCAGAAAATTCCAGTTTCATACGACAATTTGTTACAGAGAAAAATTGGTCTGAATAGGCGGACAGACTGGCGGATAAAAAAATAAAAGGACAGAAAATAATTTTTCATATGGTTTAACTACCAATAAACGCATTTCGCACGTTTTTGTTCACATGCATTCAGAAACCTTGCCTCTTGCCAAATTCGTGATTGTAGGTCAACGAGTTAGTCATCAGTCTTCTGACTGCTTTGATGCGATCCGCCACGAATTCTTCTCCTGCGCCAGCCTGTTCCTCTTTTAGAAGCACTTGCAACCTACATCTTAAGTTATTTGCTGGATGTATTCCAATGTCTCTCTTCCTCTACAATTTTTATCCTCTACAGCTCCCTCTAGTACCATGGAAGTTATTCCCTGACGTCTAAACTGATGCCCTACAATCCTGTCCTTTCTTCTTGTCAGTGTTTTCCATATGTTCCTTTTCTCTCCCATTCTGCAGAGTAGCTCCTCATTTGTTACCTTATCAGTCCACCCAATTTTCAAGATCCTTTTGTAGCACCACACCTCAAATGCTTCGAGCGTCTTTTTTTCGGCTTTCCCTTTATCCACATTTCACTACTGTACAATGCTGTACTCCAAACGTACGTTCCCAGAAATTTCTTCTTGAAATTAAGGACTGTGTTTGATACTAGTGTCATCTCTTTATCAGGAATCCCCTTTTGTGCCATTGGTAGCATGCCTTTTGCGTCTTCCTTGCCCGACCACGCTGGGTTATTTTTCTGAGTAGGTAGCAGATTTCATTAAGTTTCTCTACTTCGTGAACTCCAGTCCTAATGTTTAATTTCCCACTGTTCTCATTTCTGCTGCTGCTCAATACTCTCGTCGTTATCCAATTTATTCTTAATCCATATCTGTGCTCATTTGACTATTATTTTCATTCAGCAGATTCTGTAATTCTTCTTCACTTTCATTGAGTATTTAAATTTTCATCTATGCCCTCCAAATCATATTTAAATGCATGGCAGAGGGTACATTGAACCATATTCACAATAATTCTGTATCATTCCAATTTCTAACAGCGCGGAGGAAACGAACACCTATGTTTCTCCGTGCGATTTCTGCCTATGTAGGGCGACGTCATGTCAGTGACACCCTCTTCCCTATTTGGCGATAATACAAAAAGTGCTGCTATTCTTTGAACTTTCTCGATGTACTCCGTTAATCCTATCTGGTACTGACCCCATACAGTGCAGATCTTTAGATTTGACTAGTTTGTCGTGTAACCAAAGATTAACGGATTCCTTTTAGCACGCATGTGGACGACCTCACACTTTCATTATTTACGGTCAATTTCCAATTTTTCTACCATTCAGATATCTTTTCTAACTCGTTTTACTATTTTTTCTGAGCTTTTGATGACTTTACTATACGATAAACGACAGCATCATCTGGAATCAACCTAGGATACCTGCTCAGAGTGTCTGGAACGCCATAAATTACTTCTGCGACACTCGATGACTTTCCGTCAATTACTACGAACTGTGACCTATCTGACAGAAATAACGAATCCAGTCACGTAACTGAGACGATATTCTATAAACGCGCCATTTCATTAAAAGCCTCTTGCGTGTTACAGTGTCAAGAACCTTCTAGAAATACGCAATCAATTATAAATCTCTTGACAGTAACATTCAAAATTTTGTGTGCGTATAGAACTAGTTGTGATTCACAAGAACGATGTTTTCTAAATCCATGTTGACTGAGTGTCAATAGACCATTCTCTACGAGGTAATTCATGATGTTGGAACACATTCCATGATCCAAAATCCTACTGCATTTCGTCGTAAATGATATGGGCCTGCAATATAGGGGATTACTCCTACTATCTTTCTTGAGTATTAGTATGACCTGTGCAACTTTCCACTCTTTGGGTACGGATCTTTCGTCGTGCGAGCGGTTCTGTATGATTGATAAGTTTGTCGCTATTGCACCAGCATATTCTGAAAGGAACATAATTGATGTACAATATGCACCGGAAGACTTGCTTTTTTAAGTGATTTAAGTTGATACACTACATCGAAGATATCTACTTCCAAGTCACTCACGTTGTCAGCTGTTCTTCTGATTCGAATTCTGGAATTTTCTACTTCGTCTTCTTATTGAGAGATAGCAATGTGATCAGCGAATCTTGTCATTGATATCCTTTCACAATGGATTTTAATTCCTGTCTTGACGCATTCTTTTATTTCAGTCATTGCTTCTTTGATGTGTAGATTGAACAGTAAGGGCGATGGACTCGTGCTTCTTATTATTCCCCCTTGATTCTTGTACACGTAGCATATTACCCATTTTTCCCTATAACTTACAACTATTGTTTCTCAGAATTTCGAACATCTTGCACCATTTCACACTGCCGAAAGCTTTGTGCAGGTCCACTAATCCTATGAACGATTATTGATTTTTCTTTAGCCTTGCTTCCATTATCAGCTGCAATATCAGTATTGCCTCTTTGTTGCCTTTACCTTTCCTGAAACCAAACTGATAGTCATTTAACACGACCTCAATTCTCTTTTCCATTCTTCTGTATATTATCCTCGTCACTGACTTACGTCCATGCGCTGTTGTACGATAATTCCCGCATATGTCAGCTCTTTCAATCTACGGAATTGTGTGGCTGATATTTTCCCGAAAGTCAGATGGTGTGTCGTCAGTCGGCACTTACAACTGCCTACAACAACAGTTTTATGTGTTTTGAGACCTTAGTTGGTTATGAATCCCTTCAAGTCACACCTTTTTTAACCTCTGCGTCCTGATGGCAAACGCAAATGTGTGGCATTTTGTACCGGGATTCTTCATGATATTGACAGTGGTAATTCTTTCGCACAACGCGTTGTGTTCAGTGACAGACACAGTAACAGACACAGTGTTTGAATTTGGGGCCTGCAGAACCCACATGCAGCCATTGAACATTTACGAGATTCGCCCAAACTCAATGCTTTTTGTGCAACACCCGGATCATCTATTTGCGGCCCCTTCTTCTTTGATGGAAACGCGATAAACGGTCAGCAGTATCTCGTTATGTTACAAAACTGCCTTTATCCGAGGCTGCACGAAGACAAATTCATTTTTCGACAAGACGGGGCACCTCTCGCTGGAGTCGCCAAGTGCATGAATACCTGAATCAAACTTTACCGAACCGTTTGATTGGTCGTCAAGGAGCTGGCGACTTAGCGTGTCTCCGCTGAGCTCCACGGTCACTGGATTTGACACCCTCTTACTTCTTCCTGTGGAGATTTCGTTAAAGACAAGGTTTACGTACCACCACTCCCATAGAATCTGTAAGAGCTGAAAAACCGGATCCGTACTGCCCTAACATCAGTGACGGACATTCTTGACCGAGTATGGGAGAAATTTGAGTATCGATGTGATATTGTTCGTGTCTCTGATGGAGGACATATCGAACATCTGTAATCTGAACATGAGAGGTTCGTAGATATGTGTGTAAAGTTTCGTATTCCCATGTCTTAAGGTTAATAAATATATGCATTCGAAATACGAATATTCTTTTTTAAACACCCTGCATTTGGAATGAACCCTAGCATTTCCCCTTTCAGAATTTTTGACATACGTAACAGACTGAAAACTTCTGACATTCCACGCCCCCTTCTCATACAATCTTTTCTTATATTCACCTCACTCTTGGCAGTCCCCTCTGGGAGGTCTGAGTGGGTGACTATTCCGGGATCTTGTAACAATGGAGAGGTCATCTTATCAGTTTTCAGTGACGTTCCACATGTCCTGTAGGTACCGACTATGTGTCTTTATGCCTTCTGCATCCTCATGGGATTGATCATTGCTGTTCCTTCGGACTTTAGGAGCAGTTTGCCACCCCAAGGGCAAGAGAGTGCGCTGAATCTCTGTCCACTCCTCCACCCTGTTTGCCAAGATCGTCGACAGAATGAGGGTGCCTTCTTACGCCGGAAGTCTTCGGCCGCCACTGCAGATGACTACTATTCAAAGTTTAAGGCGTGGCTCAGTTCGAAACCGGTACCTAAAGTGTTTTAATTTCCAGCCAAAGAGGCTACCCCCAGACCATGGGTGTACAGGCCAGAAAATATGTGAGATAAATAGCGGTATCATTTGAGTGAGTTGACTTAGAAGCTTAATATGTGTACGCTGCCAAGGGATCACAGACCATAATACGTGACACAAATTTGAACTTGATTCGTCTACTGATTCCTGAGAAAAAAGTTTCTTCAGAGCCGGATGGACAGACACACAGGCAGAGACGCACATGGACAATTAAGCGGTCCTATGAGTTGCGTTTTTGCCGACTGATGCACGGAAATCTAACTATAAATGTTCAGCATGTAGCTACGTCCAGTTTAGAAATTAATCAGCGACCTGAATGCAACGTGACGCGTTCCACATCATTACTATTTATCGCACAAGTGGCCCATTCAATTTGAAATTAAATTAGCAGATTAAGTTTAGGAGCTAGGAGTGGAAGAAGGGAAATTGTCGACCATGGTATCTGACCCACTCGGAAGGGTAAATATTAGAAGACGTGCAATATGGAACTTTTCAATGACAGACACGTAAGATAACTACACCTGGTCAGTTTCTTTACCCAATCATACCGCGGGCTATGTATATATCAAGTTATTTCGATGCAATTTTTTCTTTTTTTTCAGAACACTAATTAAGGGCAAGCTGTTCTCTGGTACGAAGTTACATAGGCTTAGAATTGTCATGTGACGCCATATAGGTGATTTTCGTGTCAGTTATGACGTTACGAGAATAAGGACATTTATTTATTTGTCAAGTAAAGACCTGCTGCCTGTTGTTATATAGCAGATTGTACATTGTGTGATTTTATATGACACAGATTCAGTATTATTACTATTATAGTTTTCCTTTGTCGAAAACTTTACGAAAGAATAAAATAAAAGAAGGAATAACAAGTAAGTATGTATATACAATAAGTAAACATGAATATACACAATTTTGTTTAAACTTACTCTTACCTTAGGTAATAATAATTAATAAGATATATAATAGATTGTGGATGTATTTTAATGTAAAATTGAAAGTGCATTTTATGTAAGAAAGAAGCGATGGCAGTTTGACATAGATACGTTGTGACAGTTCAAAAAAAATGGTTCAAATGGCTCTCAGCACTATCGGACTTAACATCTGAGGTCATCAGTACCCTAGAACGGAGAACTACTCAAACCTAACTAACCTAGGGACATGACACACATCCATGCCCGAGGCAGGATTCGAACTTGCGACCGCAGCAGTCTCGCGGTTCCGGACTGAGGCGCCGATAACCGCACTGCCACCGCGGCCGGCGTTGTGACAGTTCTTCCCTTTATACCTTCTACATGTATTTTTAAATGTGTCACATATGTTGTGTCGACAGTGGTAATACTTACTTTATTGTATTGATTAGTTAGGTTATAATGTGTTCCGAAGATTAATGTACCAGCAGGGATAGCGAGTTGATTTAAAATGCCATGGTCAGCTGCATTTGGTGCGAGGGCTCGGTAAAAGCTTGGAGCCTGTCACACGTGATGCAACGAGAGGAGAAAAAATGTAGCATATTCAGATTGTATCGCGTACTATGAAATGGTATACCAAACAGCTACATAGGGAGTTACATTTTCAGAATGATATGATTTAGTGTTATAGAGCCTTCGCTTAGTTTTGCTATGTTTGTATGTTTATCTTGTCTTCACTTTCTATGTGTGATATAGCATCCAAGCCTGTACCTGTTGTTGTAACTGAGTCGTTTACTATGTCCTGCTATGTCAGAAGCGGAGCCTGTCTTATTGTGGCGTATGCTCTCTCCTACTTATATGCCGCATGTAGTTCAAATGTTCAAATGTGTGTGAAATCTTATGGGACTTAACTGCTAAGGTCATCAGTCCCTAAGCTTACACACTACTTAACCTAAATTATCCTAAGGACAAACACACACAGCCATGCCCGAGGGACGACTGGAACCTCCGCCGGGACCAACCGCACAGTCCATCACTGCACCGCCTTAGGGCTCATGTAGTGATAGCCATACTTCGCGTGCGATGTTGTTTACAGAGTTTCTTATCTTCTCTGCACATTAACTGTCTATGGGATCCCGGGTTCTACTCCCGGTCGGGTTGGGGATTTTCTCTGCCCGGCTACTGGATGTTTGTGTTTTCGTGATCAATTCATCATCATCGTCAGCAGCAGCAGCAGCAGCATCATTCGTGGCAGTGGCTAGATTCAACTGTGTAAAAAATTGGACTGTGAAATATTTGGGACTTTGTAAGAGCGCTGAAGACCGCGCAGTTGAGCGCCCCACAAACCAAACATCATATTAACTGTCCTATGTCCTGGTTTCCTAAACTGGGTCTTACGTGTCCTAGGGCATCGCAGACGAGCACTATGTGTTCAGGTGTGCCATTCTCACCACAGGCACAAGTATGAGCCTATTTTAGGTTCAAATGGTTCAAATGGCTCTGAGCACTATGGGACTTAACATCTGTGGTCATCAGTCCCCTAGACCTTAGAACTACTTAAACCTAACTAACCTAAGGACATCACACACATCCATGCCCGAGGCAAGATTCGAACCTGCGACCGTAGGAGTCGCGCGATTCCGGACTGAGCGCCTTAACCGCGAGACCACCGCGGCCGGCAGCCTGTTTTAGGCCAAACCTGTAGACATGCACAGGATATGGCCGTGGTCTGTGCGATGGTGCATCATGCCGTGTGTTGGATGTATGTACTTCAAATTCATCCGCTCTCCTATAATAGGGAAGAAAGAGTAAACTCATCTTCCCTTTTCGTTTGTGTCGCATTCTGTTTGCCGTGCTGCCTTGTATCGTTTCTCCACTTGTTTAAAATCCATTCGTCGCTTATTTCTTGTCCAGTTATTTCTCTTATTTTGCCGCGTCTTCTCCTCCACTGCCAGCAGGCAGCTGCTCTGAGGCGATTTGTACTATCTGTAGGGGAACTCCCAGTACCACGCACAGTGGCTCAGTCGAGGTCGTGCCGAAAACCCCCGACATTCTGAGTACAACACTCCTCAAGCGGTGCCTCACAGTGGTTTTATGCGTACCTAAGCATACTCGATATGCGCATGTACCAGGCGCAAAACACTCAAAGAATGCTATGTAATATGTCCTCATTGTCTGAACGGTACTATGTATGTTACCGTGTCCTGTCTTGAAAGTTTACACATGAGTTTCGTCATTTTGTTAATTGTCAGTCTAGCATGTTCGTTAAAGTGTAAATGTCCGTCACAGCTTTCCTTTTTGTAGATACATTGGTTAACTTTATGTTTGGATATCTTTTCAGTATGCCTGTTTTGAGTACATAAACAATTTTTTTGTTGGTGTTGTGAGTTTGTAGATAGTGCACCATTCACCGATGAACGACTGAGCTGTGTGGCTTTACTCCCTAATTAATACGATAACAGCGTACTCAGCCACTCCGATTGCCAGGCCGATGTCACCCTTTCATACCTTCCTTATAATGTTTGGCGACCAGTCTTCCACTCCACTATCCTGTTTTTACAATAATCTTTAAGGCTGTTGTACAGAGCCGGCGGAACATTCATCTCTCTAAGTCTTGCAAACTGCGACGGTCACCAAAGGTTGTCGTAAGCACAAGCTGTGTCAGTTAGGATTGCGGCTATGCATATGTAATGTATTGTTTGTGTCATTTCTATGGCCCTGTTTACTGCGTCGTCGATGGATTTATGCGGTCGAAAGCTAAACTGATGTGGGATAAGGCCGAAGAGCTGCCGATGCGACTGAAGTCTGTCGCGCGGCAGTCTCTCCTGTATCTTTGCCTGAATATTAATGAGCCATTTGGTCCGAACGTCTTTGGGTCTGTCAGTCTTCATTAAAACTTCATTTGCCCTCTTCCATACATTCGGTTTGCGTCCTTCTAGTAGAACATCATTCAGAATGTCTGTCAGGTATGGTACGATTAGTAGAGGGCTTATTGATGGTTTACGGGTGGATGTCATCAGGGCCCGGGGCCTTTTTGTTCTTTATTTTGTCTACTGCCAGTCCAACTTCCCCATGAGCAGATGGGATGGTGATACCTTCGATTTCGTATTTGTCAAATGTTTTCTCCGAAAGCCGGTGTGAAGTTGATTGTCCTGAATGTGGTCAACGTCAGGGAGTAGTTTGTTGAGGTGATACTGTGGTGTGCATCTCCAGTCTCTTGTGGTAGTACCATCTGGTTTCTTCAGTGTTGATAATACTGTACGAGTCTTTATACGTTTAGTCTGCTGTTTTAGCGTCTTCCCCCTAGATATTTTTCTTTGAGTTAGTCCTTCATATGTGTCCCAATGGTCTATCCTGGCCTTATGTAGTTTGTCCTTGTACCAAGATTTAATGTCACCATAATGTTGAAGTCTAATTTCTATCTCCCGTGATATCTTTGATTGTTGGTAATATCGTCGTTTGTCACGATCAGTTTTTCTTAGACTTGTTAATAGGGCTGACCATGGTGCTTCATGTCTGGCTGCGTCGCTTGCTGCAGATATTGCTGTAGCTTGTGTTCTCTGTTAGACGTCTGTAGGAACGTGAACTCTGTAATCCATCCTTTCTTGGGTGAGACATAAGGCAAACTCTTGAATCCCGTGTCTAAGTTTTTGTGCTATACGTAGCAGCAATATTGGGTGTTGTAATCTATCTGTACCTGTGTACATTGCGATGTGTCATATTCAACAGTTTTCTGAAGGTGTTGCTTCACTATACAGTAACCTATTGTCTGGCGGGGGATGAATTGATTTACGTTAGAATTTTTTCTGTGTGTGCAGGTGTACCGGAATTATGCCTGTTGTGAATGGGCTTGTCATTTTCATCTACTTCTATGAAGTGTGTTGCGATATGTGTAATGTCTATCTCATGATACTGTTCTTGGTGTGCATGACGATATCTCGGCTGCCTATCATCATTTTTATGTACTTCTATTGTGTAGTTTTGTGTATTGTTTTTAATTTCTTCTTTACTCACGACTTCCTGTTCCAGTTCTTCTACTCTAAGAAAGGTTGCCTTTTTGAGTGTTGCCCACTGGAAAAGTTTTTGTTTGATGTGCCCCGCCACACTGCTGTCCATGACGCCGTAGAAACACCCATCACCGATGTAATCTGTTAGGCTAAAATATTTTTCTTTCACGATGTTGCAACTATTGATGAGATCCATGTTCGTTGGAGAGTCTGTGGTCAGCAGCAGACCAAGTTGTTGCCTCTATTCTACTACACGTCACCGCGGTCTTGTTTTGGTTGCCAGTGATTTCTGTTTGCGTCTGCCAGTTGGGATGCTGGTGTTCACATATGTGCTTTGTTGAAAGGTTGTCTGCACATTTTCGTAGTTGGTATTTGTATTCACACCCTACCCAGATGTCCAAAGAGTGTAGTCTCATTGCTTTTGTATCGGTGTGTGCTAGTTTACATTATTGGAGACATCATATTCCGTTTTTTTTTCTATTTGGATTTTGTAGACACTTTCATATATAGGGCAATTTAACCCCCCAGTTTTGTTACATGTTCTTCTCCCGTTGTTGCAAAGAACACAGACAACAGTTGTGTCTTCATGACACTTGTATTTTTTAATACCGGGTTTCGCACATTTGCCGCAAATACCTTTCCTGTTACATCTTTCCGATGGATGTCCAAAATCCCAATAGTTGAGGCACCTTTGTTCTGACACATAGTCCCTAATGCGTAAAGATTCATATTGTAAGTACACCCTATCTCTCTGTAAGAACAGTAATCTAGATGTTGGTGTCACCTCCATAATGTTATATACCGTTCTTTTCCCTTTCGGAACTGTTTTGAATATAATTTTAATTTTTTGTTGAAATTGCTGTCACTGAGATATTTTTCAAACAATTCTTCTAGAATGTCTTGATCTGTGAGTGTTATTGGAATGCTGTTTACTGCCAGTAATGGTCTCAGTGCTTTAGGTTCTTCGTACCGTATGTCCTTTAAGTCTGATATTTTTTCAATAATCTTCGTCTTGTCTGCTCGTCTCTCAGTTTCAAGAATTATAGCGTTTGTTGCATTTCTTAATGCTTTAACTTTTATTTTATCAAATTTTGGGTTTATTGCTTTAGTTAATGTTTCCCTTATGTCTTTAGCATCCTGGTTGTTCTCTGATATTAAAAAAAAGAGGATAATTACCTGTTTATGTTTGGCCAATTCAATTTGCTCTTCAACCCCGTTTTTCGGCCTCTCGACAAGACAACTTGTTGCGACTGCAGCGAGCGTCATTGGTGTTGGCTTCATTTCATTGTGTAATATTTGATTTTCTCTCTTTATGGCTGAGATCTCCATTTCCAAACGTTGAATTCTGTCTGTTGCGTCAGAGGTATTTGCCGTTGCTAATTCCCTACGCAGTCTTTCGTAGGAAAACAAAACACACAGTGAACGAGCGGAGAAAATGTCATTTTCGTTTGAGAATGGCACCCGGATCCTATCGGTTAGCAATCTGTCGCGCTGATACAACAGTCGGTGTTTCACAAAATACTATTATATTGTGAGTGAATAGTGAAAGAAACGTTTCCAGTATTCTGCTGTACTCTCAAAATGACACTGGTGTATTATCACGTATTCACTGTGTGAATAACTTACAGACCAAAATCAATAATGTCTAAAGTATTTGTGAAGCGAAAGTGCCACATTTGTTCGTTTCTGATTTATACTTGCATGGTACGATTACACGAAGTTTTTCTGATGCACATCATCTCCAGAAGGTGAGGTCGTTTACGTAAGATTTTTGCAGCAAAAGGGGCGGTAAATGCGAGCCCGTAGTGTACACCGTTACCTCTATGTCGAGTTAATACTTCTTGATGATAGACTTGTTATTGTCGAAAAAGGAATGTTGATTGTCGAACTAGCAAGCCTTTGTAATTAATTATGACTCACATACTTGTGGCACAGGTAAGGGGAGCTGTGAAACGCTCTGTTGCAACTTTAAACTAGTTTTCCAAATCATATGCCTGCCGTCCCATCCAAGTCTCTGTTGACAGCAGTGGATTCTTGTCTCATATCTAGGACGACAATGATAAACTCTGTACAGGTTAATTCCGGGCTGATGTTACAAACTTTTGTGGGCGATGGAAAATCTATTTTCCAATTTCTCCAGTCATTGAAATAAACTTGATGTTTGAAATGGTAATGGAAATCATTCGAATAATTTTATTTTGAACGGGAGACTGAAGAGGAACGATATAAGAAAGAAAGCAACACACGACAAAACCAATCGAGATAAAGTAACACTGACAATGGTCGTAACAACGGAATGACTTATTCCTGTGTCTAGCTATAATGTTTGTCCCTGTAGAATGTCTGGATGACATCTCACGAGGTATCCTCTTTGCAGAGATGTTTGCACGTGTGAAGAAGTGGTTCTGCCGTCCTTCAGCAGAACAGGGCAGGGGGGAGGAGACCCGCGTGGAGAACCCCATCGTCCACGTGGCGGCCAGCTCGCAGGTGAGTTACGTCCTGATACAATGCTCGTGAAACAAAAACAAGGCGAAAAGATCGTTTCTCATTAAGTTTAAGCCCGGAAACATACACTGTAATGCAATGAAAAGACCTGGCTGGACCAAAAGAGCTCAAACGGAAGTTATCTGTGACTTTTGCTACGAATAACGACACCGCAAAGACGAAGCTCAGCAGTGTGGGGACAGAAAGTGTCAGAGTAACGCATCTGGTGGAGGTGTCGCAGAGTTTTGTGTCAGGGGAGCCTCACTCACGTGACCTGGTCTAAGACCCGCCGTCGGATGGCGAAAGTGCAGATTGTCTGGCCGATCAGCTTTTGGTCGGCTGCTCCATGGTTGAGTGGGAAGCCTGTACCAAGCGATGAGGATCCCTCTCATGTGCTCCTGCCGGGAAGCGAGGGGGGAAGACATGTAATCAGTCTTCTGGCTCGTCTGAAGCGGCCGCTACTACATCCACAACTGTGCCTACCTCTTCAGCTTAGGGTGTCACATACTCCCACAGCCTTCGATTATTTGATCGTCATATTACAGCTTCTACTTTCTGTTACGAACTTCGCCCTCTGTGTCTCGCTCTTATAAAATGGAAACCATTACCTGACTTCAATATTTCTCTTGTAGTCCATTCCCTTCTTATGATCATTTCTTTCATGTACTCTTGTCCCGTCTGCGTACAATGTCCTCATTTTATACCTTATCAGTCTCCTCAATTTTCTGCGTACCTCTGTAACACGGCATACCAAACGCTTCGATTCTGTCCTTTTCAGATTTTGCCAGAGCCCAATAATTATTCACTTTCGCACAATATTCTCAGAAACGACTTGCTCAAATGAAGACTTGGGTTTGATATTATTTGAGGGATGCATCTTCATCTCTCCTTGTCTGGTACTTAAATCCTCCTTGCTTTTTACGCCATACGTTATTTTGCTATCAATGTAACATAATTTCTTCCCCTCGTCTCATACATGGTCTCAAATCCGATCTCTAGTTTATCTCTAATATCATTTCTGAAGATGCACGAAACTTCTTTCTTTCATGACTTTCCTCTCAGCCCATGTCCTTTGCTCATTACGCAGTTTAGTGCATTCTACGTGTTCTGTAATTCTTCCTCATATTCGCTGACGATATTACTATATTTCTGCGAATCTTATCATTGATGTCCTTTAACCCGGAATATTAATTACGATCCGGAAGTTTTCCATTACTTCCGTCGTTGCTTATTCGACGTAAAGGATGAACAGCTGTGTACAAACATTGCATCCATTCTTTACTCCTTTTTTATCTCCAGAACACCGCTTTTGGTATTCTGTTACAAACATTCCCTCTCGCTTTTGATAAATATGGTATATGACTAGTTCAAATGGCTCAAATGGCTCTGAGCACTATGGGACTTAACGTCTGAGGTCATCAGTCCTCTAGAACTTAGAACTACTTAAACCTAACTAACCCAAGGACATCACACACATCCACGCCCGAGGCAGGATTCGATCCTGCGACCGTAGCGGTCGCGCGGTTCCTAACTGTAGCGCTATGACTAGTCTTTTGCTAGAGCACCTATGTAGTTGATATGTATAACTGCCCTTTCACTCAACGTTTTGGCCTACCGGATACGAAACGACCAATGATGAATCGTATCCATGAATATGTCTTGCATATTTTAACCGGACAACATAGATATCGATACTGTCGAGGCTCTAGTAGTGGCTCTAGATAGTGCCGCACAATCTATCCTTGGTAACTATTACAACGTCCTAACACTTCAATTAAATGCTTGTTGTCTAAAACGGCATTCTCTTTTCCAACAGGCCCGAGCGTTCACTCTGGACGAGTTCTTTCTTCTGCTGATGGAGAATCGCCTGCATGGAGAGGAAAAGCGTGGAGGTGGTGGGGTGAGTACCACAGATTAGCTACTCTTTCGTGATAGGAGCGGTCTGAAGACAGTTACTGGATATTCCTTCTCCTTATTATCTTAGTAGTGGAGTTGTCATCTTTCACTCATTCAACGAATTTCTTTCCTGATGTATTTATTCTGCAGCTGTGGATTATAGGCTCCATTTTGTGTGAATGTGTGTGTGGGGAGGAATAAAAATTGTATAAGGTTAGCGTAGCATGACTACAGTAAGCAGGTTAAAATGAGTGGAACACGTAGTAGTTGTGCTCAGATCAAGAGTTTTACGCACTAGCTTCGAGAGGTGTATGGGCTGAAGATAACAACAACAATAAGAACAGCAACAACTACAACAACAACATACATCCCATTGTATTAGTTAACCACCGACTCACTACTAGGACGACACTAATAACAATGACAGTGCTGTAGCTTTAAATACAATTGCACTAGAATAACTTTAACCTGACAGGCCAACTTATTGCCAAGTTTGTATTCATTTAATCGCTAGCAAATTATTTTCAGAGCTAATTCAGATAGTTGAGTTCACCGTAACCGTCAAATCCTTACCAAACCCATTAAGCCATCACACCACTGACTGTTGGCATTCGTTCAGAATTTTTAATTTCTTCTCCAGGACGCTGCTGACGCCTTGTCTGCCAGCTCGTCTAGTCTGGACACCGAGCCGTCCCGCTCTTCAGAGACACCACACCGGGTGGCGCGCCAGTGGCGTTGGCGCCCTCAGCCCACCGGAAGGGGAAGACGCCACAAGGTACGTCCCCAAAACAGCTGCCGTTATCGTGCGAATCCACAGCTGCAGTTGAGATTAAGGCATAGGCAGAGAACCACACGGTCGTACTGTTCAGTAGGAACGGCGAAGTAAAAGAGAAACAGCAGCATGGTATTGTTGGGTGCGAGACCTTCAGGAAACGTTGAGTATATTGCATCGATGATACAGAATATATTCGAATTTATTTACATTATGAAAATGATGCTTGCTAGTAAGGTAGTTGCTTGATCTTCATATTCAACGTTTGTTTGCAACACTGAACAGTGAGACATATGTAAGTTTGCGGAATTAAGGTTCTACATTGTGACACGCAATCAGGTGTTTTTCAGTAAAGAGGAGGAAGCATGTAATTCTTGCAGAACCTGTTCTGTGCAGCATTACCTGCAAGTATTACACCGCATCGCATATCGCGTTTTAAATAGCGCTGTAGCGTTTACTTACACACGACGTCTGGGCCCTGAGTCACACGTTATTCTCTGTACACAGATCTTCCAACGCCTGAGGAAGATGAGCTGCCTGGGCGCCAGAGACCAGGAGACGGAGGAGGACGTGGAGGTGGAGGGGCAGTGCGGCGATCTGCTGTCCGACATTCTGCAGGTGAGGCCTCTCGTGTTACGTCACTCACCAGAGGGGGAGGGGGGGACAGAACAGTGGGAAATGATGGCAACCTGATTGCATTTAATATGGCTACTAGTTACTAAACGCCATCACGAATTGCTGGTACTCCACCAAGGCTTTGCTAGAATGGGTTTCCGACCCGCTATTAGAAACAACAGGACTCCAGTAGTATCTTTTCCTTCATGTTCTCATTCCAGCAATTTGTATTCGCATGTGTAGTATCAATCTGCGAATTACTTTCTCCAATTAGTGATTTCCTCTTGCTGATATATCAGCATCTACATCAGTGCTCCGCGAGCCAACTCGCGGTGTGTGGAGGAGTACACTTTCTGTAGGCTGTAGCTGCCAACTTTAATGTACCCCTCTCCTCACTCAACAGTAGTGAAAGAACACAATATACATAAAGGAGGTGTAGAGCTGCGTGATAGGATGGTTAAGATATACCGACCTCACATCAAAATTTGTTCCTTCTTCGTCAGAAAGATATTTCATTTGATAAATATGGTAGGTGCTTATGCGCAACCCTTGGGTAGATGACACTGTGCTGGAAAAACGCTCAAACTGTATGCTACCTGATGCTGCTGGAGGTCTTTTCACAAGGGTCAGGGACGATGCACAGGGGAGAGGGTGACCATCACGTCAGGCTGATGAGAAGAACAGAGAATTAAACGCACCTCGTCCTACAGGTGGTGTTTGCTGTGGTCGTGATGTTCACCGGCTTGCATAGTTACACAAATCGAGATGGAACCTGTGTTAAAAGTTATAGATGACGGAAATGTAGAACGTGTATTATTGTATATCGTTTCATCGTGGAAAATAATTGTTTTAAATTTTTCCAGAAACTGAAAGTGGCTGCTTTAAATAAACAGTTAAGGAAATTGTTGGCTGCCACTTTAAAAAAAGACAGTTAACGAAATTATTGGCTGCCAATCATTAACTGATTAATAAAAATGTTATGAAAGTAGAAACCGTTTTTACTTGAGTTACCAGACACCTTGTCCTGTCTCCGTAATGCGAATTCTAATCACTTCAGAATTTTAAGTCTAAATCTCTTTTTACTGAGAAATTTTCATATTTTTCACTTCAGACACACAAACTTAACTTTTATATAATTTGAAAGAGAAACATCTTTCACGTAAAAAAGCGAGGAAGAGAATTTCCTTAGAGAAGGTTAATAGTAATTTTGCTAAGGCTGTAAAACACACGAATTTCCTACGATGGAATATATCCTACATGTGCTAAGTATTAGATCGTCCTATCTCCTCTACTACATGCCCCGTATCTACATTCGTGTGTTCTTTTTCAGCAATGGCGCCTTCTCACTCTGGTCAAGTTCCTGCTGCTACTGGTGGGACACGGACAGCAAGGGGAGGAAGTTCGAGACACTGATGGGGTGAGTACCGCAGAGTACAGCTTGCTTGTGACAGCGGCTCGGAAATAGTGATACGATTCCCTCGTCCGTACCCGCTTGCAGTGTGTTGTTGCAATAAGCAGAATAACGACTCTTATGTCCACAGTGTTCGTGTAGTATTAATCCTGGAGCAGAAAATATAATTCAGTGTAAATTTGCAAATTGGTATAACTAGGAAAAGTAGTCGTTTCAACTCGATGAAATGTACTGATACATTAATGTTACGGCAGTTTTGTTTTGAACTAAACCAAAGAATTCTGTTAGTTTCCCCATAGTATTCACATTTAACGTGATGTTAGAGTTCACCGTCGACTTCGGTGACATCTGCATATACGTCCATACTCTGCACATTACTCTGAAGTGCATGGTAGAAGGTGCTTACCATTGCACCATTATCTTACGATTCCTTTACGTGCCATTCAAGTCTGGATCGCAGGATCAATGACTGCTCAATGCCCCTATGCGCAATGTAATTATTCCAATCCTTGGAATCATCTTGTTTTGTACGCAGTCAGGTTCGACTTCGGTGACATCTGCATATACGTCCATACTCTGCAAATTACTCTGAAGTGCATGGTAGAAGGTGCTTACCATTGCACCATTATCTTACGATTCCTTTACGTGCCATTCAAGTCTGGATCGCAGGATCAATGACTGCTCAATGCCCCTATGCGCAATGTAATTATTCCAATCCTTGGAATCATCTTGTTTTGTACGCAGTCAGGTTCGACTTCGGTGACATCTGCATATACGTCCATACTCTGCAAATTACTCTGAAGTGCATGGTAGAAGGTGCTTACCATTGCACCATTATCTTACGATTCCTTTACGTGCCATTCAAGTCTGGATCGCAGGATCAATGACTGCTCAATGCCCCTATGCGCAATGTAATTATTCCAATCCTTGGAATCATCTTGTTTTGTACGCAGTCAGGTTCGACTTCGGTGACATCTGCGTATACGTCCATACTCTGCAAATTACTCTGAAGTGCATGGTAGAAGGTGCTTACCATTGCACCATTATCTTACGATTCCTTTACGTGCCATTCAAGTCTGGATCGCAGGATCAATGACTGCTCAATGCCCCTACGCGCAATGTAATTACTCCAATCCTTGCAATCATCTTGTTTAGTACGCAGTCAGGTTCAGAATACTTTCTTTTTTTATTTTAAATTCTGGTTACTGCTATCTGTCTGCGAGCCCATTCTCAGACCAAGGGTCCAGATGACGTGAGGAGTCAGTTTACGGAGTTGTTGCAGTTTTCAACATATTACTTTGTAATGTTGTATAGCTCTGCAGATAGAATAGTTCTGTGTGTAACAGTCCCGAGTGAGTGTGAAGTCACCACACAAATGTCTCTCAGCCGTGACGCCGATCAAGCTGTGTGCTTTCGGCAGTTTGAATATTTGAACAGCATCGTTACGACATTCACGCTAGCTGATATCCGTAGAAGTTACCGTATTTTTCTGAATTTTTTATTTTCAATAGTGCACCATGTAATTTACTGTGTTGGTGGCGAAATATTGAAGGTTCTGTATTTCTTTTACAGGACGCCGGACACCCCCTTCCGTCCACCTCGGGGGCTGTCCCCATCTGAGTGGCCAGTACTTCTGAGCCACCGACACGCCCGATACGTTTGCAGGGGTGTCGACGTCGTCGTCGTAAGGGAGCGAACCGGATACCAGTCGCTTCGTCTCAGAAGCCGCTGCCATTACCACCTGTTTACGCGGCTTCAGTTATTGTAAAGAAGACGTGGGGAGGATGGGTGGGGAAGAAGAAAGGGTGAGAGAAGGACGAACGGCGGGGGATTGGGGGGATTGTAGGGGGCCAACACTAAGTTACTGTTTAATAAACTGTAATGCAGACATACTACCGCCTTTCCTTTATTATCTATCTCCTTTATTGTTATTTTATTTTATCTTTCAAGTTTTTACTAATAACTGATTCATGCTGCTATTGAGATGTCACATTACTATTACACTAAAATGGCTGTTTGGTGCTTCGAAGAACAAATCAACAAAAGTGTATCTTTCGCAAAACGCCTTACAAGAAAGTTGTCGCTTGTCTGTTTCGTTTCATTAGACATATCTAGATCTGAGCTTAATAGGATTAAAGAACTGTTAATGCTGTAACAACCCAAGTTACAGGAATATTGTAACAAATTATTCCATGACACTGCAAAATTTTAACCATACATACACACCCCACACATACATGTCTTACTACAATTAGTGACATCCAGTATAAGTGTCTTCCAGTGTACCTATTTCCAGTATTAAGCATTATCCAGTGTAACTGTTTTACAGAGAAACTATTTTCTTGTGTAGATGTTTTCCACTGTTTTTAACCATTTCCATTCTAACTGCTTGTGAGTGCAGCTTTCAGTGTAACCATTTTGCGGTGTAATAATTTTCCACTGCAAACATTTTCCAGTCCAACCTCTTTCCAGAGTAATCATTTTCCAATGTAGCCATTTTCCAATATAACCACATTCCTCTTTAACTGTTTCCAGTGAAAGCATTTCCAACGTAACTGTTTCCTTTGCAATTCTTTCCATTGTAAATATTTTCTAGTATGACTGTTTTCAAGGTATCACTTTTGCAATCAAGTCATGTTCTGGAGTAACTTTTGTCGTATAACCATTTTCCTGTTATTGTGACCCAATGATGCCACCTTCAAGGATCAACATCTGAGATCATTATGACATGTAACTTAAGAGCTGCATGGCTCATGCCAACAACGCTGGAGTATTAAAATGAGTATGTTACATTATGAATGTAAGTGTTTTATTCATCTCAACAAGTCATGATAAAATAATTACACTGGAAATTATTATATTGGAATTACACTGGAATTCAGTTATGTTAGAATTTTGTTATCCTGGAAAACCCTTATACTTGAAATGGTTACACTCGACAAAACAGTTGCACTACAAGTAGTTAGAATGGAAAACAGTTACAAAGGAAATGTTTGCAATGAAATATTTTGTACTAGAAAAATAGTTTGGAAATGGTTATTCTGACATTGAAAAATGGTTACATTCGAAAATGATTTACCAGAAAATCTTTCCTCTAAGAGGTAATGATTACATCTGAAAATGTTTACACTGGCAAATTATTATAATGGAAACAGCTACACTGAAAAGTGGCTACAACAGAAAACTGTTACACTGGAAAACGTTTTACAGGGAAATGTCTATACTGCAAAATGCTTACACTGGAAAATAGTTGAACTGGAAGATGGTTAAACGATGGAAATGTTACACTGGAAAATAGTTACATGAGAAAATGGTTATACTAGATATGATCACACTAGATTATAGTTACACTGGAAAATAATTACAGTGGCAGATTGTTACAGTGGAAAACAGCTCCACTGGAAAATGGTTACAGTACAGAACTATTACACTGGAAAACCACTGCACAGGAAAATGGTTACACTGGAAAATGGTTACAGTGGCAAATGATTAGACAGGGAAATCGTCACGCTAGGAATGGTTAAATGAGATAATGGTTACATCTGAAAATAGTTACACTGGCAAATTATTACAGTAGAAGACATCTACAGTGGAAAATAGTTACAATGGAAAACTGTTGCACTAGAAAAGTGTTTTACAGGAAAATGCTTATACTGGAAAACGCTTACACTGGAAAATATTTGCACAGGGAATGCTTACACTGGAGTATACCTGCTCTGGAAAATAATTCCACTGGAAAATGTTTGTACTGGAATATGTTTAGAATGGAAAATGGTTACCTTTAAAATGGCTACAACGGAAAATGGTTAAAGTGGGTTATGGTTACAGCAGAAATTGTTTACACTAGAAAATGTTTATAATGGGCATGGTTACACTAGGTAATGGTTTGAATGAAAAATGGCTACACCAGCAAATCGTGACATTGGAAAACAGTTACAATGGAAAAGTTACATTAGGAAATGGTTAAAAGGGAAATGGTTATAGTTGAAATGGTTAAACTTGAAAATGGTTAGCCAGGCGGAGTTTCCGAGCGCTTCTAGGCGCTACAGTCTGGAACCGTGCGACTGCTTCGGTCGTAGGTTCGAATCCTGCCCTGGGAATGGATGTGTGTGATGTCCTTAGGTTATTTAGGTTTAAGTAGTTCTACGTTCTAGGGGACTGATGACCTTAGAAGTTAAGTCCCATAGCGCTCAGAGCCATTTGAACTTTTTTTTTTTGAAAATGGTTAGAGAGGAAAATGGTTACACTGGATTCTAGTTGCACTGGGAAATGGTTATACTAGGTATGGATAATTAGATAATTGTTACACTGTAAAACTGTATCTCTGAAATATGGTTACCCTGGAAAGTGCTTCCAGTGGAAACTGCTTCTACTGGAAAATTGTTCAGGTGGAAAATCAATGAACTCGAAAATGGTTACATTGGAAATTGGTTACACTGGATAACGGTTAAAACTGGTTAACGGTTACTCTGGAAAATGGTTACACTGGCAAATGTGTACACTGAAGGAAGGGTATACTGGGTAGGGTTACACTAGGTAATGGTTACACTAGAAAATAGTTACACTGGCAAATTATTTGAGTGAAAAGCAGCTGGGCTACAAAATGGTTGCAACTGAAAATTGTTACACTGAAAACATGTTGCACAGAAAAATGCATATACACTAAAATTGTTACACTGAAAACATGTTGCACAGAAAAATGCATATACTCGAAAATTCTTACACTGAAAAATGCTTACAATGGAAAATGTTTGCAATGGGAAATGCTTACAGAGGAAAATGGTCACAGTGGAAAATGGTTACAGGGGAAAGTAGTTACAGTGGAAAATACCTACAGTCGAAACACGTTAACTGGAAAATTATGACACTGGAAAACAATTAGCTACACTGTATTATGGTTTTATCCCAAGGTAAGAAGACAGATTCCTTACAAGTTGCCTATTTAATAGCTTGCAGGGACAAAAGATTTGATTTTAAGTATCTCCTGTAAATACGAACCGAGTTTAAAATTTTAAAATACTACTCATAGAGGGATATAATCTTATGTGAAGGTTCAACAAAGTGAGACAAGTATTGTAGTTAAAAACTACAAATACGTCTTGAGGCAGTGTACGCACTTTGTGCAAATACCCACAGTACATTCACCCAGAATGAGAGCGCTTAGTGACTTGCAACAAGCTTTACACATTATTTCAAATCTTTACGAACCTTATCGTCTCTCATCCTGCACAAAACGCTGTTCATGCAGTAGATCTGCCGAATCAGGTCGAATCATGAAATTTATCTCTTCTTCATTACTAACTGTGTACTCAACACATTTCGTTGATGCAGTGCACGAATAGCACGAATGTATCTGGAATACTATGTCATCATACGACACATTGTCGGGAAGAGATGGCTGTCACAACAACTGTGATGCGCGAAAAACTAGGTTTTGCTTAAAACAGAGCACAAGTAGTCGAGAACTTACTCAAGAATTGTCGCATAATAATGACAGTTAATAACCTCCAACAAACTATAAATATATTTTCTAACCTGTCTTAAATTTCTTCGCGACTAAATGTACATCAATAATTCGTAAGCCACATGATGGTACATGGCGGATGGTATTTTTGGTGCCACTAATAAATCCTCTCGTCCACACCATGTTTCATTTACGAATGGCGTGTAGGATGAACGATTGCTTGTAAACCTACATATTATCTCAAATTTCTCGAGTTTTCTCGTTGTCGTCATTTCGCGAGACGTATGTGGAAGGAAGTGATATGTTGGCCGACGCAGCCCGGAATAAACTGTCTTGTAATGTCAATAACGAAGCTCTCCGTGATGCGTATAGCCTCTCTTGTAGCATCTGCCTGTGGAGGTTGATGAGCAGTTCTGTAACGCTCGGGCAAGACCGTAGCGGATTCCAGTTAAACCACCGCCACAGTCGCCGTAGCGGGCGTGGGTGTGAAAGTCTGACGATCACCTGAGGGCCAACAACCAATGTATTGCATCTGATCAATAAAAGCTGGTATTCTCTCATCAGTAATCATCCCTGTACACAACCCCACCATACCCATGCTCACGCCCAGCAGAGAACCCACGTTCGAATCTGTTGACGGGCAGTGGAGTCCCATGTCTGTTTAGGAAAAGGACGGATCATCTACATATAACACAAACAAATGGTCACCACAACAGTCAGGTTTACTATCGTAACTATTAACATAAGAGTTACCCACTGACATAACAGAATGAACATTTGAGCACGGGAAAAGGGACTACAGTTGTAAAATTTAATCTTGGCACACCTGAATAAGCGCTATAAATGAATAGTTACGAAAGCAATTCGCGGATATGACCAATGACTGTAAGAGAATTTAGTTGATTGCAAATGTAACACATAGAAATAGGTACGAGCACAAGAAAGCTCACCGAAATGCATAGTGCCAGCAACCAGTTCGCTGCGAAATGTTAAAACTGTACAACTGTCTCCTGAAGAGGGTGAACTAACATCGCGTTTCTACTACATCAGTGTTTGTGTTGAAGGCCGTTGTCCCTCTTGAAAGCGACAGTAAGCTGTGGTACTGGCTGGAGACACTCACTTCAGGCCTCTCTATGTGCTCTCTGACCAAGTGGAGACAGTCTCCTGTGTGACAGCAATGCTCAAGTCATCAGTCGTCATCCGGTAACATTTTAGTAGTAAGGTTAAACAAATTTCCATTTTTGAGTCTTTCAAAACTGTTAACCAATACTGCAGTGGCGCAAAGTTAAATTTGGGAGACTTCTCCCATTCCATGATACGATTCTGAAGCTGACAAATGAGACACCCTCCACGTAGACACGCATGAAGAAGCGGGCTCTCTATGATAACTAAGGTCACGAATCAATGGAAAGTCTTGTTTAGACATTTAAACAGAACTTTATTTTGTAGCGTGGTTGCTGAGACATCAGCGCTTGACACAGTGACCTCTTGGAAGCGACACCTGGATGGAGTTTTGTCCTTCTAAAAGGACTTTTTGAACAATGTTGTATTTTCTTCGGCAGATGCCTATCCCGTGAACCGTCCAGAGTGCGTGGTATTGATCGGGGAAGCGAGGGAAACTGAAGGCTGCGGTGGCTACCAGAGACTGACACTCGGCCCTTTCGCCAGCAACCTTGTAGCCTCTAAATTCTGCAGTCATTTACCATAGCGAAAGATAAGGGAAATGACGCAGTAAATAGAAAGTAACCGATGATACTGAGTATGGTCTGCAGTTGTGGAGAAGTGTAAGTCAATACCTAATCGATAAAGTGAACAGCATATAATGTTCTGAAATACGTTGCATGACATTTTATTAGAAAACCCGCCTCGTAACATCACGCCCCGGTGGGTATAAAATGAATGCCGGTGCTAGTGCTGTAAGATTCATCAGCAGCACAAGTTCATGAAGAACATTTGTAAATGGGTATATTGTGGCGTTCACTGTTTTATTCAGTGGTTTGGTATTTAACTAATTTGTAAATGAAAATGATAAACTTATTTGATTACATTGAGTAATTACTAAATATTTTTCTCCCGGCTAAAGATTTGGTCATGTTTCTAAAGAACTCCAAGTTAACGTCGTGTTAAAGTGTTGTCTGTAAGTTGTGTAAGTGTCACTAAATCACAGTTCATACAACAGATTCTATATAAGTATTGATAATGATGGAAGCAGTTATCAGCAAAATGATCATTAAAACCACCGAATATCAGCCGCGCACAACACTGACGTATGTTACCCGAAACAATATTCTTCGCAACTCGTGCTTAATTAATTTCGGCTCCATACACCAGCTAGAAAAGTTTGTTATAACGATCGTGCTATGAGCACTGTTTTTAAAGAACCGGTCTGATTAGAATTATTTTCATTAAAATGAGTTCGGAACCACCGGTGCACATTTATTTTTACACATTTGTATTTCCTTTGGCATTTATATCTGCAGAGTTTCGTAATTTGAATTTGCCGCTGAGATAATTGTTAAGATGGCGGCAGACAATTGATAGAGACTTTCTATTGTTAGAGAAAATAGGATAAGTATTTCAAATGCTTATTAAACTTTACTTTCATATTGCGCATTATTTAGTCTTCATCAAGCAAACATTTGATTTTTTCTAAAGAAAACACAAAAAAATGCGATACAAATCGCTATCATCAAAGGCTGCCCTCCCTGCAGCGGAAGGAAATAATTAACACAGATAATGCTTATTGAGTGACGAATTAAAGTTACAAATAATTATTCACTCATATTTATAATAATAATGAACTTTATTTTCAAGTAATAATTAACAAATAATTACAATTTCTTAACAGACCTCAATTTAATATGCGTCCGCAACCTACAAAAGCCATCCCACAAAAAGGTAAAAACAAAAGAAGACAAACGCATATCATAGAAGAAATTTACAATTATCATTGTCTTTATATGATACATATCGATATGTCCAATTACATCATAAAATATTACGTAATTAATTAATATTTACGATCGTTTTCACTGTTTTTTCATACGTCGAATAGATAATGTTTATAACTGTTAGAGGCATAATTTCCTCTCGTCGCACTGTAGCTAAAATTTATCTCGTGGATTTTACAATATGTACTATTTTTGGAGCCAGTAGGTAGCTAATGGCCTGCTCCCCATCAGGATGGATTGTTATCCCTTGCGAAGCAACTATATGCAATAAGAAATGCATTGACTTGCAGGCAAATTTTATCTTGAGTGTATTAACAGTTAATTCTGCTCCCCCCAATCCCTCAAAAACTTCTTTAAAATGCGAAAATCGCTCACCCACCGGACTGGTATAAATGACCAACTCATCCGAATAGTGGTACACAAATTTATATTCTACATCGGTGGAAATCCCATAGAGCAATTGGGATAGTACTGCGGCACCCATAGACAGAAGAAAAGGTACGCTTTTAAATTCATGGATGTTCCATTCGGTCATAAACTCCCTAACCTCCAACAATTTTTTGGTTGGGCAGTATGACTTGCCTGGTTAAATTCTGAAACCAAACGAACAATAATGTAGATCGAACAGCTGTGCCGATCGTAAAATCATCTCTCTCATTAAATACCGATATGCAAACTTCGTTCGATATTCCCCATTTGACTTGGGTAACAAAGATATGCTATCCGTGAATGGAGACTTGGAAGACGAATAATTCCCTACTGCAGCACCTGTTGCATTAATTCTTACATTATATTCATCCTAGGACGGGGGAAGCGAAATGCTGATCTTTGAACACGAATATCATCTTATAATTAAAGATTATATGCGATCAATGGAGAAACCCCTAATTTAATAGTCCAAAGGACTGAAAATTCCGAACGTAAGCTTGTTATTTCAATTTGTGTCTCAGGAAGAAAGTGCTCCAACTGTACACCTGACCTCTCTTCATCCCTCCCTTCTTCTCCTAGAAGTCGTCCACTATTTATTGGCAATTAGGTTGCCCTTATGATTGCAAAAGAGAAAATTTTCTTGTGGCCTGAAACTGAACGAAAACCTTTTGACGGACTAGACAATCACGAGACCAGTCCTATCGATAATGTCTCCCACTACAATACAATTAGTAGCTAGCTTGTCAACAACCCGCATTCCCACTATCGAAGTAAAATCTTGTAACCTAAGCTCCACCAACAGTACCCTTTTAACTTTACGTAAGACTGACAGCGTTGTATGTATACAATCTCCTGTCGTTCCACTAATTTACGAAGTCCCTTATTATTACAAAATGAAACATAATCTGTTGCAGAAATCGGATTCCCTGAATATAAGAAAGCGCAAAAAGCAAGTTGATGTCAATAGTGGCATGCACACATGGTAAGTTTTGCAAGCCACGTGTCTTTCCCGTGCATCTCGCCTTGTGCTCCCCCTTTTTCCTTGCAGTAGTTCTCTGGAGCTCTGGACCCCTTATCGTTTGTCACAGTTCCTACTCATGTGTCACACTTCGTTACAATACCAGCACCTTATCCCTTTCTAAATTTAAGATATCCACATCCGACCTATCGACCACTCTAGGTTGCTTTTGGAACTCCACAACTAAATTCAAAGATCTAACAACTTCCCCAACCGAATCCAACGATAAATTCTCTCATTCCGCTAAATATACAAGCATTTGGTTCTGTATCTCGGCAAATGGTTTACCTGACATCGTACGCTCCGGTACAAGACGACAGACAACCCAGTTATGCACGTCGAAGGCTCCAAGATCTCCACTTACTGGCCATCACACCTATGAATCACGATGTTCAACGTGTCTGTCATACCGCGGCCACACTGGAGACGCCCCACTCGGTATCGCACTGTCTCTTCCGAAACGTGGGCGAGTCATAGGGGCAACAGCCCAGTCTATAAAGGCACGTTTTCATGCCGAGCGTGAGTTTCCTCGGAAACGCGAAATATTAATTAAATAAATAATCAGTGACAAATAAATAAAGCCTATGGCACACAACTGCAGCGCTGTGTCGCTGATAAAACAAAAGCACAATTACGTTACTCTTATGTTTGATTAAGAAAGGAGAGCTCTGGTAGAAGTGGTGCGAGAAGCACGTATTTTATTTTATTGTCTGGCACACCGCCATATTTCATGTTATAGAAGAATACTGCGAGTTGCAACCACACTAGGCACTCGATTCTGTAATGAATTCATATTTATAAAAGTAAGTAGGATTATGAACTGTAGGCTTATTCACTGAATATATCTGATTTAACTAACTGTGTAACTTTTTATGTTTAGTAGACAATCACCTCTGTACGACGTATTGGCATGGCTGGCAAATTATTGTAATATTGAGATTTAGATTATGAGTCCGCACCTACCGCAGCAGTCTTTGGAAACGATTTAATTACGAAGTCCGATTATTCAGTTTTATTTCACGGTCAACTACGAGTAACATTGCCTTTACGAAAAAGCCATTGTCAAGCGTCTGATACCGAATAATTAAACGTCTACGTTCCAGATAAGCAAATACAATTGCAATCACAATCACCATCATACAGATAGAATAATCAATATCTAAATAACAATATATTTTTTTTATTTATTTTATTTATTTTATATTGGCGACTGCGTGTCGGACTTGTTATTTTGTCATTTGTTACATTGTTCTCTTTGTTTCATGTAAAAAATCAACTTTCTGGACCTGGACGTCAATGTATGAGAGATAACAAAATCTGAAGATATTTTCCAATTCTGAAATTTTGCGGGAAGACGCAATGAAACTTCCAGCAAAATAAGGTAAGACGCAGCATCTTTGCATTGGTAGGCTTGACCAGACGTATAATTCAGTGTATTAGCTTTTCAGTAAATTCTGTAGTGTTTCTTTTCTGCATAACAGTTTCAGTGATAAATTTCATTCTCAGTACTTTTCCCTAAACAATAACGTATGCAACAATACCAATACACGAGCGTACAATATGGCCGACTTCTGTACGATATCATGTAACATGGCTAGCAGCCATTACCAATAATCTCAAATTCAGTTTATATTTTTAAATTAACAGACAGCCATTGTTGCTACGAGCGATTCATGCTCAACTACATTTTCTTTTAAAATCAGTGTCAAAAATTTTCTTGAAACATATATCACGTGTGGCATGGTAATAACTAGAAAACAATACGCAAAAATGGAACAGCAAGGACGTACTATTCAGACGCAATCCGACTCGGACGTGAGACCAGTGTTAGAAAATGACCTTACGACAGCAACCGGTAGTGACGATTAATCAAACATTGACGCAAGTGTTGACGAAAATTTTGACGATAGGCCGTCCACTACAAAAATTTCAAAATCTCAATCAGAGCCCATGTTAATGCATGACGTCACGTCTAATGACGCGGCGGGGGCAGAGACCTTGCAAACGGTAAACATTGCCGACATGTTACAAATGCTAATGAAACAAAACGCCGAAAACATGGCAACCTTAAAGGCACAATTAGAGACACAAAATGAACAGTTAAAAACACAAAATGACGAAATCAAATCTGATCTCATAGCAATCAAGATAGGTAATGACACTTTATGTAAGCGTGTGGAACTTATAGACGCCACACTGACCAAACAGATGACCGAACTCAGTACTAAATTTTCCCAGCTCAATACGAGACAAGAAAAGACTACAACTGACGTAGCACTTTTAAGACACAAGTAAAAAACCTTAATGTCACGTGTGAAGTTCTTACTGAACAAATTCAAACATATCCTTCAGTACATGACAATCTTGAAAAACGAATTACTGACGTACAGAATAAATTTGACAATGTTGAACAACACCTGACTGACATCTTACAATCAGATGCCACAGCTCATTTTCAAAATATTAATAAAGAATTTCATGATTGGGTTGAGAACAAAGACAAACATTTTGATAGATGCTTACGTGAAAATTTACCAACAATTGTGCACGACTCCGTAGCGCAATACATCACTAATAACAAACAGCTGATCAGTGACGCAGTACAATCCGTCACTGCACCCATGAGACAATTCACCGATCAACTACAGTCTGAATGTAACGAAAATATCAGTCAAAATGTACAGTTCAGAAACCAATATACATTCGAGTATGATACACACATTCCGCACACGACAAATACACAAGAACAAAACACACCACGACTACAACACATACCACGATGTGGAAACACAAACACAAGCTATTATCATGGTAAATCACAGCAACATTATCGTAATTACTCGCCAGCTGAACATACCAGTAATTACAGTGGAATAAATCCATATCACAATGCGAAGGAAGATGAAAGCTTAATGAAACACAGGCAATTTCAGATTTTTATCCCAGAAAAACGAACCATTCATCCGGTGATTTTTCTTAAATCTTTTAGTAACGCATTTCCACGCACTTGGAGTGACCGGAAAAAGATTTCATATATTGTCGGTTACATCCAAGGCGATGCAGCTGTCTGGGCATACAGTCAAGCTGACGTATGTACCACGTACAGTGAGTTTTAGCGTGCTTTTCTGAACAAATTCTGGTCGCAATCCGTCCAGGAGCGACTCAGAAGACAAATTTTAGAACCTGAAACTTTTAACAGTAAAAATGGTAACTTACGCAAATATTTTGAAAAATACTTGAACATGGGACATTTTTTAGACGAACCAGTCGCAACGCGTGATATACTCCGAGCGTTGAAGGCCAAATTGCCTTTCAACATTAAAGAAAATCTTCTACATATCCCGGATGACGATTCAGATTATTTTTCAACAGCTTTAGATTCGGTTGACATGTTACTTGAAGATCAGCGCTTCGCGCGGCAAAACAGCAGCCACAATGTTTACACTAGTGGTATGCAAAACATGCAGGCTTGCCAACACAATTCTGGCGCGCCCACAGTTGGATACGCGGTACAACAAAAACAGCAAACTCACATGCCGTCTCAGTACGGAAATCAAAATCAACACGCGTATTCCAATGCAAACAATAGTTACAACAGTAATAACATTTCATGCGGCAATCCATACAAAAGGCACCGCGGTAATAACTACAACGGTAACAACGGATACAAAGGTAATAACAAAAACACAAACAGAAATAGAAATAATAATAACTACGAGCCAAGACAGCATCGAGGTTGGACTCGTAACGATCAGTACTTTCATTCAAACTCTGCTTTACCACAGCAGCCACCAGGACAAAATTGGAGCATACCTTACGACCGACAGGTAAGTTATAATGCGCAACAGCAACAACAACCGCAAAAGTTTGGAGATCATAATAGGCAATATCCGAATGTGAATATAATAGAAATGACACCTGATGCACAACCTCAATCTGTGTCAGTACCTAGTACAAATGCTAATCCAACAAACTAGAAACAGTCACTACTTTGCCCCAGGTCGTGGCTGAAGAATTCTTGGGGGGCGACTTCAATGTTAATCAGTTATTTGACACCACACTTGAACAACAGAATAATGATATGCCAAGTAATTCTAAACAAAAACTACCTGTTTTATTTATAAGATACAACCACAATAACAATATATCAGATGAACTTTTACAAGACAGTACACAATGTCGTTTAAACACAAATGAAATTGTTTTAGCATCTACTACTGGTGTAGTAGGTGGGATTCCAACTACTATTATCCTAGATACAGGTGCAGCTGTGAGCGTTTTGTCTTTTAATTTCTATAAAAAGATGTGTGAATTGGAACCTGTGCCTGAGTTTCCTGCCCAAAACTGTAAAATAACTACTGCACTAGGTAATAAGTCTTGTAGGGTTACGAAGCAAGTTTTTGTAAACGTTAAAATAGGTAATGGAACAGTACAATGGCCATTCCTGGTTGTACAAAACCTTGTGACAAATTGCATATTAGGAATAGATATTATGAGCGAGAAGGACTGCATTATAGACTTCTCCAAAGGTAAATGTATTTTAAATGATAAAGGCAGTGTAATTATTATTGATTTGGACAGGAGAACTCTAAAGCATGACAAACACTGTACAGGGTACAAGGTTCAGTTAGTACTTGACAATGGCATTCAAGACATGCAAACACACTCATCTGACACAGAGCTAATGGACTTGAAAACATTGCTTGATCATAAGATAAGTGAAGCTACAGCTCTCAGTGTACATGAACGTATAAAACTACAGGAAGTGTTATCCAAATATTTACAAGTTTTTACCAAACGATTAGGTGTTATCAACACGTATTTGTACAAGATTGAAGTTAAGCCTCACAAGATCTTCTACCATAAGTCATATAACGTACCGTTATCTCAACGACCTGCTGTGTGGCAAGAATTAAAACAAATGTTAGACTGGAAGGTCATTGAACCATCCACCTCACCTTATTGTAGTCCTCTACTTGTTGTCAAAAAATCAAATGGAAGCATTAGGTTAGTGTTAGACGCACGAGCTATTAATGAAATAATTTTACCGGTTCACACGAAACCTGAAAATTTAGAAGAGCAATTACAGAAATTCCTAGATGCAAAATATTTTTCCACAATAGATCTCGCTAATTCGTTTTGGCAGGTGGGTATCACTCCTGATTCTCGGAAATATACTGCATTTATGTTCGGGGGGCGAACCTATAAGTTTTGTGTTCTACCCTTCGGACTGAATGTCAGCTCTGGGGTATTCATTACAGCCCTGGATACCGTGCTTGGCGACGATATAGTTGAGACAGTCACACACTATGTAGATGATATGCTGATAGCTACACAATCTTGGAATGAACACGTTGACAATCTTCAAAGAATTTTAGAAAAATTTGCACAAGCTGGAGTCACAGCCAACCTAAGAAAATCAAAATTTGGTTGCAGTGAGATAAAATATTTAGGACATATCATTAATTCACAGGGCATACGTCCGGATCCCAGTAAATTAGATGCTATCAGAAACTTTCCTAGCCCTCGAACTAAAAAGCAGTTAAAATCATTCCTTGGGCTATGTTCATTTTTCAGACGTTTTTTGCCACAACCACTTTTGAACAGTAAACATCTGCTAAATCTACTCAGAAAGAATCAAGTTTGGATCTGGTCGGAACAGTGCCAGAATGACTTTAATACAATTAAACATGCTTTAGTGAATGCTAACATATTGAGCCATCCAGATTTCAATTTAGATTTTTGTATGACTTGTGACGCTTCACGTACTGGCTTGGGCTGTTGCTTATTTCAAGTTGTAAAGAATAAAGAGGAGGAACAGATAAGAATTATTGGGTTTGCGAGTCGCACTCTAACTGAATGTGAGCGTACATACTCCACTACTGAGTTAGAAACACTTTCCATAGTATGGGCATTCAAGAAATTCAATTATTATTTATTTGGAAAACATACGGTAATTTACACCGATCACCAGGCCCTGACATTTTTGTTAACTTGTAAACTTGTACATCCTAGACTATCACGGTGGGCAGTTACACTTCAGAACTACTCTTTTGAAATTAAGTACATAAGAGGTAAGGACAACACCATTGCAGACACTTTGTCTAGACTTCCACAAGGTATGAATGATACCAACAGTGACTTAGAAAATATAAATGACTACAGGATTCTCTTAATGCAAGACAAGCAGTATCACCAATATTATATTGATATGTGCAGAAACATGGCTGAATTACAAAAATCTGATCCTCACTGGTATAAGATAATAACATTACTGGTAGAAAAACACAATCATCCTTTGACTAAGTATTACAAGTTACACAATGATGTGTTATTTTACCGCCGACATCCAAATGCTACTAACTAGTGTGTATGCATTCCCAAAGAGTCTGAACGTAATCTAATTTGGCACACACACTTAGTTTGGGGTCATTATGGGACGAAAAAGTGTTTGGCAAAGCTCAGTACATACTGTTATTTTAGCAATATGTGAAGAAAAATTTACAGGGAACTAAAAACATGTGTCATATGTCAAAAATCAAAACCTCAGAATTTATCCACAAAAACCGATTTACATTCTATTTTACCTAGTAAACCCCTGGAAATTCTGTGTACTGACATCAGTGGACCGCATCCAGCAAGCTCTGGAGGCGTCAAATATATCTTAGCTTTTTACGATATATTTTCTAAACATGTAAAACTTTATGCTTTAAAATCCGCCACTGCAAATGGTATAATACGAAGATTCTCAAGTGATTACCTGACGGACGTGGGAAAACCTAAAGCAATTCTATCAGATAATGCAGCATACTACTCTGGGTACAAATGGAGAAATTTCTTGAAGGACAATAACATTAAAAGTATATTTATTTCGAGGTTTAGTCCACAATGTAAGGCGACTGAGAGACTTTTCCGAGAATTAAATCGTTTCATGAGGACCTATATTTCATCAAAACATACTAATTGGGTGCCCTACCTAAGTCCTTTCGAAGACGTACACAATAACTTAAATATTTACGATACGAATTACACACCTAACGAGATCATGTTCAATTGCAAACAGAACGATCAGTGGATAGAACCATTACCTAAGTTGTCAGACAAGGAAATCACACCTGAACAGAAAATAAAAGAAGTATTGACTACATTGACACATCACGCACAAATACGAAACAAACATCACAGAAACATAATAAAAAGAAAACAAAAATTCGAGGTAGGAATGCTTGTACTACTTCGTACTCATCATAAATCTGTAGCACTCAAACGACGCAACGCTAAGTGGCGTCTGCTATATGAAGGACCTTATATAATTGTTAACATACCGCATCCTGGTGCGTATCTGTTACAACATCCTAGAACTAACAAAATTATTGGGCTATACGCACACCGAGAGCTTAGAGCATGTCATGCTGAATAATGTCAAAGTCATACCCATCAAAATATTGCTAAGCAACTCGAAAAACTCTGTTGTTACAACACAGATAATAAGTAGTATAGAAATTTTCATTTCAGCGGTTCCAGTGACGCAGTTGAAGACAGAAGAACTCTTCTTTCAGCGCGCGCCTCCACCTGAAAGACGTAATATTAAAGTAAAATTTATGATTACGTAGCAGTGGATGACATATTAATTTTTCACGGAACATTTGTTACTGAAGGTACCACTGACTTGGTGTGACACCTGACGAACTGACAGACGTCATCTGTGAAGCGATCTTTTACTTTGAGAAATAGATTAGACACACATCTCTCAACACGAAAAGCATCTATCAGTAGTCAAGGCCACACAGACACTCTACACACACGCAGAAAACGCGAGGAATCGAACATTTTCTCTCTCTTACTATTTTGAATATTTATTGAGTAGTGAAAACGCCTGGTCTTGCCTACTGATGTAATGAATGTTGTGTCTAACCTATCTTAATTTCAGATGACATCAAAAAAAAAAAAACATCGATAATATCCCAGCAAAACCGCTAAAGAGGATGTAAATATCTGCAATTCGTGAAATCAAATGTGACACAATGTAATAACCTATAGCGATGTAATGATGATGTAAACATGTTTATGTGCAACTATATTATGTTTATGCTAAGAAAATATGTGACGTGTGTATGTATAATTACTTATTTTTTTAACTGATGTATAGTGCAACTGTTACTATGTAAAAATTTGAACAAAACGAGTGCCAAAAAGACACTGATAGTGAACCACTGTTCACGGACATTAACGAACATTACTAACTCTGCAACTACGCGGAAACCTATGTGAAAGAAACTGTTAATGCCATTCATTATGCAGCGTATCTATGTAAACGCGATGAACGATTTCCTTGATTAATAACTACGAACATTTAGGTGAGCTATATTCAGCAAAAAACTGAAAATGTGAAGTGCATAATTCGTGCATCGTCTAGTGACATTACTACAGTACCCAACTTCAAGATGTTAACTGGATTAAATGGACACAAAGTGCCTATCCAGAAAACAACATGACGGGTGGAAGAATTTTGGTTGGAACTTCAGGGAATGAAATGTTCTCGAAATGTGACGGACACTCTTACCTGGACTGTCCAAGGATCGACGCCAGCTATGTACCGTCCGAGGTTCTGCAACCAAGCTTCCACGGAATGTAAAAAACGAACTGCACGTGGACCAATTACTCGACGGGTCACGTCTGATCTGTAATAAGCAATGCATTTAGTCACAACGAACTGCATCACTACGACTATAATGGAAATGAGAAATGGTCACGCTTATGTATTAATCACGTAGTTATACAACGATGTTACTGTGATAAAAAAAAAAAAAACTTTACCACGACGATACTAACCTGTAAAAAATGATTGTGCAGCGGATGAATATGAACTGTAATAACGACACGATGTGTATAGGTCAACGCACCTGAAAAATACGGACATTTTTCTTTGAAGTATTTCAAAACAATACTTTGTAACTAAGAACGTTCAACAATCTAAGTTGTATTGTGTTATAACAAGTATTGTAAATTTAAAACTAAGTTATCTGTCATAGAATGTAGTCTTCATATGTAATCTTGGTTGAATATTTTCTTTGTGCAACGACTGAAAAACGCGCGCACACGAACAATATGAACTGCGATACTGTGCCGCATGATCTAACTGTACGATATAATGGCAGTGCCGCAGTTACGCAGACGCTTTTGCGCATGCGCGCACTCTATCTGCCAACATTAGAACTTTTACGGCGCACCCGCGTCATTCAATTTTTGTATATAATGTGTATAATGTGTAATGTAAGTCATGTAAATAGTTGTAGATAACTTAGATTTTCTTGTGCCTTTAGGTGAATTGCTCGCCTGCAGGTGTGTCCTTTCGCCTCGCAATTCAGGGGGCAATATACAGGCACATTTGCATGCCGAGCGTGAGTTTCCTCGGAAACGCGAAATATTAATTAAATAAATAATCAGTGACAAATAAATAAAGCCTATGGCACACAACTGCAGCGCTGTGTCGCTGATAAAACAAAAGCACAATTACGTTACTCTTATGTTTGATTAAGAAAGGAGAGCTCTGGTAGAAGTGGTGCGAGAAGCACGTATTTTATTTTATTGTCTGGCACACCGCCATATTTCATGTTATAGAAGAATACTGCGAGTTGCAACCACACTAGGCACTCGATTCTGTAAAGAATTCATATTTATAAAAGTAAGTAGGATTATGAACTGTAGGCTTATTCACTGAATATATCTGATTTAACTAACTGTGTAACTTTTTATGTTTAGTAGACAATCACCTCTGTACGACGTATTGGCATGGCTGGCAAATTATTGTAATATTGAGATTTAGATTATGAGTCCGCACCTACCGCAGCAGTCTTTGGAAACGATTTAATTACGAAGTCCGATTATTCAGTTTTATTTCACGGTCAACTACGAGTAACATTGCCTTTACGAAAAAGCCATTGTCAAGCGTCTGATACCGAATAATTAAACGTCTACGTTCCAGATAAGCAAATACAATTGCAATCACAATCACCATCATACAGATAGAATAATCAATATCTAAATAACAATATATTTTTTTTATTTATTTTATTTATTTTATAAGTCGCTGAAGGCGAGAGCGTCAACCGGTCATGTGTGACCGCTCAGAAGTAACTAACTTTGCTCTTCATTCAACACACGTCCATCTTCAGTCACGTGACGCACTCTTCATCTCTGCTTCAGTGAAGGTGTTAAGGGATGGTGCCAACCTCTGTGGAGTTTTTCGTAAACACGTCATTAAGCTACGTCTGTCAATATCTGATTCATTGAAACTCTTGAAACATACATGAACTATTCCACAACTGCTACCTGAGGTATTACAAACTGTAGTGTAATTATTCAGACTTACATGTAGTGCAAAAGCAATTATACGGCAGATGGTTGTACTTAAGCATGCATTGAGGGGTATACCTTACCTTGTATTTTCCGTACGCTGTGCGAAAAAGTACAGCCAAACAAGAGTATGTATTAATCATTAAGTCAAATCACTAAACATAACGTAGTTATATCAGTATATTCCTGTTTCTTACATCTGTGCAGTGACGGAAACATATGGGGGGGGCACACGTGCCCCCCCCCCCCCCCCGCCCCCTCTCCATCCTTGCCATCCGCACGGCACGCACCGCCCGCACGCTATTCGTTCGTTTCCTTTGTCTACTGCTTTCTTGCACAGAGAACGTGCGATACGTAGCGTGATAAATACGGGTTATTCGCAGAATAGGAAGCTAGTTTACTTTCACAAGCAGACTGAAGAATGAATTTGTCAGGAAGAATAGGCGCATAGATTTTATCATTTAAGGAAGACATGGAAAATTGAAACTTTTTTATTTCGTAAGATGGCATTGTCTTGTATATGCGTACACTCAGTTTAAATAAAACTTTCTTAAGTTTTGCATGTGACTTGATTATTCTCATGTACTTCATTATTTTTAATTGCTGTAAAAGTAAAGGTAACTCAAGATATCTTTAGCGCCCCCTCTCTGAGGATTTTCTGTATCCTTTATTGCATCTGTGAGATTGGTACACAAACAGTTGTTTACAGGCCCTTTAGAATCGTAAAATATCGGCGAGCACGACGTGCTGGCTTCAGTGTGAATAATGAATTCCCAGGTCTAGCAATGTATGCCTGTAGCTGCTAATCAGTCAGATATTAATCATTATCTTTGGTTGTCCTACTAACGAGCGGAAACAGTGATTATAATTTACGTCATCTTCAAATTACTGATTAACTTATTTTCATTTCGAATATAAAATTATTGCCTGGAGTACTATTTGCTACCGGAGATTTGGACTTCATTTGTGTATAACAGTGCTATTAGTACATGAATTCTTAGTTTCATCTCTTTGCTTTCAACCATTGTTTTAGTTCTTTCTTTTATGTGTTCGGTGCGCTGTAATTTTTGCTGAATTAATCCTCCCGTCATATTTAATATGGTTCGTTGTGGCGGGAATTGATGGTTCTCAGGAGTGAACTCTTCAATTTTTGTGGGAGATGGGAGCATTTGAAAATACTATAAATCTCATGTTACAATCGGTTTGCAACAATTCTCTATATTTTTTTACATTCTGGAAAACCAACAATTTTATATCAAGTTCCTCTGCCAGTTTCGACTTCCGTATTTTATTAATTTCATGATTTTGTGGTTGTTATAGTTTTTCTCCACTCAAAAGTCTATTTCCCGCTAATGTACGATTACATTCAGTGTTATTTATTACGAATTTGTGTGACTCTGTGTGATGTTTATATTTTCGTGTCATGGGAAAGGGCGATTTTATTGCAGTCACTTTGGTATTTTGTTTGAGCTGCATTTTGGAGGTTGTTATGATATCATTGAACAGATCGATACATTGAATCTAACACTCTTTTTTATCCGTCAATGATACTTGCAGCTGGGTGGCGTCTATTACTTTGAAGTGAACATGATGAAATAAAAAAGAATTAAATTCAGTTTAAATAGAGAAAACAACTCTGACACATTAAAGGTAAATGATAAATCTATACACTGTATAAAAAACACAAAATAATTAAGGATAAATTCAGAAGGACACATGACATGTAATAAACAAACGAAGACCCCAGCAAAGATGATAATGCGTAACAGCCAGCTGCTTGTTATTACGTACGGTTGCTATTAACACTCAGTTTTTTGATATGGGATTGTTTTCTGAGAATTAAAAGCAGAAAACATGTGCACGCCCGTGAAACTGCAAGCAGGGCGCATTAAAATACTACTGAAATGTACTAACGCGTTAATTATAAGGAACTATTTAAAACAGTCAGGTGAGTTGATCTACCTATCTGTTGTGAACTCGAATACATTAATTTGTAGACGAAACAAAGACTAGGTCTTAAACAGTGGATGCTAAAAATTATAGAGTTGCTCAGTTGCTCAGTGTACCGTTTAATGAAAGAAGAAACAACTAATGCAACAGTTTTACTCTATCACATACGTCACCAAAGTAATTTTTTTTGCAGGAAAATCGTACACCCAGGTAGCAGATACTAATATTTCGCAGTCTTCCTCAGCTCCACATCTCAGTCGTCTTAGCGGAACGCAGATCAAGGATTTCAGAGATGCAGAAGGGAAGACTTGACGATATACCAACGATGCTTCAGCTTAATCGTAGTCCCTGAGTCCGCTGTACGTGCCTGTGACTGTGGACAGCGACGAGTATGAAGAAACTAAAAGGTATGTTATTATCTTTTTGAATTATTAGACCAACTTGCTCCTCGTATGAACAAACAAAGGAACATTGTACGTTAGGTAAAATCGAAAAAAATGGTTCAAATGGCTCTGAGCACTATGGGACTTAACAGCTATGGTCATCAGTCCCCTAGAACTTAGAACTACTTAAACCTAACTAACCTAAGGACATCACACAACACCCAGCCATCACGAGGCAGAGAAAATCCCTGACCCCGCCGGGAATCGAACCCGGGAACCCGGGCGTGGGAAGCAAGAACGCTACCGCACGACATAGAGGCACTGCACATGTATAGTGTCTGACATCAGTTTGGGAAGAATGAATGTTTATGCTAGTTGAAGAATTTCTTGTTTTTAAGATCTGGAAATTACCAGGCTCATTTCTTGAACAGGTATTCTTCCGAACGCCTGTCTTGCCCTTTCTAAATACATGTGTTTGATTGGATTCATATAGTTTATGTATGGTTTTTATCAATGGCTGATTTTCATATTCTTTGAGTTGAAAAGTCCTATGTAAAGGAGAGAATATCCTTAGACGACTAAGTTATTGATTGTAATATTAATACATGTTTCCAACTGCTATACATTAACTGACTTCTATGTTCATCGTATTTAATTTCGACCTACAGCTTTATCCATCAGTGCTAAAGTGTTGAGACGGACTGTAGATATTCCCCAATAATGTTGTTGGATCGATGCAACGACTTTTGTCATCATGAGTAATTCGACACTTTCACGATTGCTCTAAATTAGCACCGGATTTTAAATCTTCACTGTATTTTACATTCATCTTTACCTCTGTACGTATGGAGGTAGTTGTGTACAAGGACATAACCTGTACGCCTATTGCTGATGGTACCCGAGAAACCTTCTATGTAACCTGTGTACTGTACATCAAATTACCTATTACAGCTCCTCATTGTCTCCATGATGTTAGGTTGAAGGTACTTCGTCAAGTGTAATAAGATGTGATCTTATATATATATTTATCCTACACAACATATAACAAGAAGACAGAAAAATAAGCAACACACAACACTCCTTCTTAATAAATTTTCTTCCTAATTCGTCAACCATTTTACGAGTCTGTGGTTTAGCCAGTGTTTCAGCAAGTCGACTCGATCCTTCCCCATGATTCAATTTTATAGTCGTTCCATTATGTTCTTGACTGAATTATCGTGGAATTCCAAAATGTGAGACGGAATGCGAAAAGGGACCTCTTGTCGAAGTAGTCAAATTCTTAGTACATGAAAAGCGTTCAATAACTTCTAAAACATCCATTTTCTTTTTTTGTGTGTGAAAACAATTTGCTTAAATCTGTACATGGCCATAATTATTAAAAGTCGTTTGAATCCAACAGTAGTAAATAATGTCATTAAGAGCACTCGATGTCAGTCTTGTATGAACGGTCCTCTTGTCGGAGTGGGGAAATTCATTTACCTGACAAGAGGCTCTCTCTGAAAATCTCGCAGCAGTGTATATTGCCGATTTCCAGTTGTCCGTATCATAGAATAAAAATAATAATACTTCGCCAAAAGAAAAAGCGCAGGTTTCATTAATGTTCATTACTTTGGGGCCAGTTTACTTTATTTTGCCCTGAAGTGTGATACAGGTCTGAAGGGGTTAACCACATACTATGTAATGTTAACTTAAAAACATCTGTGCGATTTAACAAAGGCGCCAGAGCGACGCCACAGCTGTAGTCAAACGTCACTATCGTCGGATGCCGACAGCAGGCAGCCACTTGTAGCAATGGTCATGGTCTGAGGTGCGTTGTGGTAACACACTGTCGCTATCGTAATGGAATTCTTACTGCCTCCACATATACTGTGACTGGGGCCGGAGCCGGGGATCCCGGTTGGCCAACGTCAGACAGTCGCCCTCGGGGATGGTCGCTGAGACAGGGCAATGACATTCCCGCTGCCGCGTCCGTCACGCCGTCGAACCATTAACATACGAGTTACCCACTGACATAAAAGAATGACCATTTAATAACGGGAGAAGGGATTACAACTGTAAAATTTAACCTTGGCACAGTTTCGAAAGCAATTCGCGGGTGTGACCAATCACTGTAAGAAAATTTAGTTGATTGCAAAAGCAACACACAAAAATAGGTATGAACACAAGAAAGCTCACCAAAATGCACAACGCAAGGAACTACCTTGCTGTGAACTGTACAACTGGCTCCTGAAGAGGAAGAATAACTTCCCATTCCTACTGCATCAGTCTTTGTATTGAAGGCTCAAGTTACCAAACTGGTGTAACTAGTGTAGCGTGAAAGCTGCAGTCAGTGGTGGTAGTAGCTGTAGCCTTCATTACGGCCCTCTCTTCGTCCTCACTCCTGCAGTGGAGACGACCTCTTGTGTGACAGCAGGCTCATGCCGTCAGTCGTCGTCCGGTGACATTTTAGTAGGAAGGTTAACAATCTCTTAGTCTTGTGTCTTTCATAATAGCTAACCAATAATGTAGTGGCGCAAAGAAAAAACTAGGAGACTCCTTCCATTCCATAATTCTATTCTGGAGCTGACAAATGAATTACGTCCCACGTAGACACGCACGGAAACCGCGCAGTCTATGAAAACTACGGTCACGAATCAATGGAAAGTCTTCTTTTAGACATTTAAACAGAACTTTTTTCTGTAGTGTGGTTGCTGAGACATCGGTGCTTCACACATTGACCTCTGGGAAGCGACACCTGGCTAGAGTTTCATCCTTCTAACAGGACTGTTTGAAAAATGTATTTTCTTCGGAAGGTGCCTATCCTGTGAACCGTCGAGAGTGCGTGGGACTGATCGAAGAGCCGAGGGATACTGAACGCTGCGGTGGCTACCTGAGACTTAGAATCGGCCCTTTCTCCAGCTACCTTTTAGCCTCTAAATTCTGCAGTCATTTACCATAGTGAAAGAGAAGGGAAATGAAGCAGTAAATAGACCGTAACTGATGATACTGAGTATGGTCTGCAGTTGTGGACCAGTGTAAGGCAACAACTGCATTCATAAAGTGAACAGCATGTAATATTCATAAGAGAAAACCCGCCACGTAATATCACCCCCCGATATGAATAAAATGAGTATCGATGAAAGTATTGTAAAATTCATCAGAAGCACAACTTAATGAAAGACTTTTGTAAGTAGGTCTATGTACTATTTTTGTTTTCCCACGAATTCGTGGATGGCTGGTGTATTCCCTTCACAATGAATTACTCCATCCACACTCATGACGTTACAAGACTAAATCACTCCCTCCATTTTAACCAGACTCTGTAACATAAAATATTATGTTGAACAATGAGAATATCGTTAATAGAAACACATATGTAGTAAAACATATCGACTAATAACGGAATGACGATTGCAGAAACACATATTCAAAAGCAACAAGATACAACCAGCAAAAAATTACACTACAGTTGTGGTATTGTATGACTGTGTACCAGAACAAAGTTGTAAAAGCCTTGGAAGCGTGTACAAAACAAATGCAAATGTAAAAGTGACTCTAAAGGTTACCCTAAATTCTCCCCTCCCCCATGAACCATGGATCTTGCCGTTGGTGGGGAGGCTTGCGTTTGGATGATTGATCTGACCTTGTAACACAAACCAAACGGCATTGCTGTACTCATACTGCGAACGGCTGAAAGCAAGGGGAAACTACAGCCGTAATGTTTCCCGAGGGCATGGAGCCTTACTGTATGGCTAAATGATGACTGCGTCCTCTTAGATAAAATATTCCGCAGGTAAAATAGTCCCCCATTCGGATCTCTTGTTTGGGAATACTCAGAAGGACGTCGTTTTCAGGAGAAATAAAACTGGCTTTCTACGGATCGGAGCGTGGAAGGTCAGGTACCTTAATCGGGCTGGTAGGTTACATAATTTAAAAAGGGAAATGGATAGGTTAATGTTAGATATAGTGGGAATTAGTTAAGTTCGGTGGCAGGAGGAACAGGACTTTTGGTCAGCTGAATACAGGGTTATAAATACAAAATCAAATAGGGGTAATGCAGGAGTACGTTTAACAATGAATAAAAAAATAGGAGTGCGGTAAGCTAATACAGGCAGCATAGTGAACGCATTATTGTGGCCAAGACAGACACGAAGTCCATGCCTACTACAGTAGTACAAGTTTATATGACAACTAGCTCTGCAGATGATTAAAAAATTGATGAAATGTATGATGAGTTAAAAGAAATTATTGAGGTAGTGAGGGGAGACGAAAATTTAATAGTCATCGGTAGTCATAGTAGGTGAATGGATTGGGGGTAAGAAATGAAAGAGGAAGCCATCTGGTAGAATTTTGCACAGAGCATAACTTAATCATAGCTAAGACATGGTTTAAGAATCATAAAAGAAGGTTGTATACATGGAAGAACCCTGGAGATCCTAGAAGGTATCAGATAGATTATATAATGGTAAGACAGAGATTTAGGAACCAGGTTTTAAATTGTAATACATTTCCAGGGGAAGATGTGGACTGTGTCCACAATCTATTTGTTATGAACTATAGATTAAAACTAAAGAAATTGCAAAAAGGTGGGAATTTAAGGAGATGGGACTTGGATAAACTGACTAAACCAGAGACTGTGCAGAGTTTCAGGGAGAGCTTAAGGGAACAATTGACAGGAATGGGGGAGAGAAATACAGTAGAAGAAGAATGGGTAGCTCTGAGGGATAAAGTAGTGAAGGCAGCAGAGGATCAAGTAGGTAAAAAGACGAGGGCTAGTAGAAATCCTTGGGTAACAAAAGAAATATTGAATTTAATTGATGAAAGAAGAAAGTATAAAAAAGCAGTAAATGAAGCAGGCAAAAAGGAATACAAACGTCTCAAAAATGAGATCGACGGGAAGTGCAAAATGGCTAAGCATGGATGAATAGAGGACAAATGTAAGGATGTAGAGGCTTATCTCACTAGGGGTAAGATAGATACTGCCTACAGGAAAATTAAAGAGAACTTTGGAGAAAAAGAGAACCACTTGCAAGAATATCAAGGGCTCAGATGGAAACCCAGTTCTAAGTAATGAAGGGAAAGCAGAAAGGTGGAAGGAGTATGTAGAGGATCTATACAAGGGCGATGTACTTGAGGACAATATTATCGAAATGGAAGAGGATGTAGATGAAGATGAAATGGGAGACACGATACTGCGTAAAGAGTTTGATAGAGCACTGAAAGACCTGAGTCGAAAGAAGGCCTCGGGAGTAGATAACATTCCATTAGATTTACTGGCGGTCTTGGGAGAGCCAGTCCTGATAAACTCTACCATCTGGTGAGCAAGATGTATGAGATAGGCGGAATACCCTCAGACTTCAAGAAGAATACAATAATTCCAATCCCAAAAACAGCAGGTGTTGGCAGATGTGAAAATTACCGAACTGCCAAATACTAACGCGAATTCTTCACAGACGAATGGAAAAACTGGTAGAAGCCGACCTCGGGGAACATCAGTTTGGATTCCACAGAAATATTGGAATACGTCAGGCAATACTGACCCTACGACTTACCTTAGAAGAAAGATTAAGGAAAGGCAAACTTACGTTTCTAGCATTTGTAGACTTAAAGAAAGCTTTTGACGATATTGACTGGAATACTCTCTTTCAACTTCTAAAGGTGGCAGGGGTAAAATACAGGGAGCGAAAGGCTATTTAAAATTTGTGCAGAAACCAGATGGCAGTTATAAGAGTCGAGGGCCATGAAAGGGAAGCAGTGGTTGGGAAGGGAGTGGGACAGGGTTGTAGCCTCTTCCCGTTGTTATTCAATCTGTATATTGAGCAAGCAGTAAAGGAAACGAAAGAAATGTTCGGAGTAGGTATTAAAATCCATGGAGAAGAAATAAAGACTTTGAGGTTCGCCGATGACATTGTATTTCTGTCAGAGACAGCAAAGAACTTGGAAGGGCAGCTGAACGGAATGGACAGTGTCTTGAAAGGAGGGTATAAGATGAACATCAACAAATGCAAACCGAGGGTAATGGAATGTAGTCGAATTAAGTCGGGTGATGCTGGGGGAATTAGATTAGGAAATGAGACGCTTTAAGTAGTGAAGGAGTTTTGCTATTTGGGGAGCAAAATAACTGACGATGATCGAAGTAGAGAGGATATAAAATGTTGACTCGCAATGGCAAGGAAAGTGTTTCTGAAGAAGAGAAATTTGTTAACATCGAGTGTAGATTTAAGTGTCAGTAAGTCGTTTCTGAAAGTATTTGTATAAAGTGTAGCCATGTATGGAAGTGAAACATGGACGATAAATAGTTTGGACAAGAAGAGAATAAAAGCTTTCGAAATGTGGTGCTACAGAAGAATGCTGAAGATTAGATGGGTAGATCGCGTAAGTAATGAGGAGGTATTGAATAGATTTGGGGAGAAGAGGAGTTTGTGGCACAAGTTGACAAGAAGGGAGGACCGGTTGGTAGGACATGTTCTGAGGGATCACAGATTTAGAATTGGAGGCCAGCGTGGATGGTAAAAATCTTAGAGGGAGACCAAAAGATGGATACACTAAGCGAATTGAGAAGGATGTAGGTTGCAGTAAGTACTGGGAGATGAAGAAACTTGCACAGGATAGAGTAGCATGGAGAGCTGCATCAAACCAATCTCAGGACTGAAGACCACAACAACAACAAATTCTCAACCAATGTAAATGTAAAAGTAACTACTAAAGCGTATCCTAAATCTCATTCATTTCTACTGCTGTATGGACAGTGTGAAGTACATGCCGGTAAATGAATATCGTATTTGCGACATCATATTAGGGAGTCTCAAGCATAAATGACGAAAATATAGCACCTTCTCATCTTAAATGTGACTGATTAACAAGTGCTCACAAATTGTGACACCGCTGACGTCATATGTCAGAATTAATATGTTAGTGACGAAATAATATATGACATCTCAGCAGTAAGCAGTTTTGCAAAACCGCTGATGCACTGCATTGATATTACAAAGTTTCAGGCTCCTAGGTCTGTTAAAAATTCAAAACTGTTAAAGCCTTCGTGGCCACTTGTTGACAAACTGCCTATTGGCTTCTGTTTCGGGTTCTTCGGCTGACGTTTGTTTGATGATCGTCGTGACGTTTTGCCAGCACGAGTAGCTGGCATTGTCAGAGTTTCACATTCCATTGCTGATGGTGGAATGAAGTCGAGCTCGAGGCCGCTTCGAAAGACTTTTCCGTAGGCATTCCTGTGCGGTTCTACCCTTGAACAGTCGTTCACTGCAGCACGGGTAGTCAGAATTCGTTCTCGTTGAGGATTTCTCATTTCTTGTGGAAATTCTCATGTCTATATATTTCTTCTGTTTGTCGATTTCTACAGCTTCTCTGAAGAAGCGGGCGTGACAGGGACTTGCACTTCGGCGGTTGTTACTATGCGGTCTGTCTCATACCATGCGTGCTCTGCCACGGCCGATTTCTCCACCTGCCCCAACCTGCAATACTGCATTTGTGCTGATTGCTTGTCCAGTCATTCCCATATAAACTTTTCCGCTTGTACAAGGTATGCTGTATATTCCCGATATTTCAAATGTCTTCCTTTTCTCCTTTGCCGATCTGGAACAATCGTTGATCTTCTTTGTCAGTTTATAAATAGCCTCTGCGCAGAATTTGTGCATAATGTGGCCGATTCTCTCCATCACTCTGTGAATATATGGCGAATTTCTGTTTACAATGCGTCACTTGGCCGACTGTTTGACTATGTGGCACTTCTTATGTACCTGGTTGAGTATCTATTGCTTCTCAGAACTGTTTCCAGAAATTGCATCTCGCATCTGGGGGGCTGCGACTCACATATTCGTCTCGCTTGCGTTACGAGCGTATTACTCATGCCTCTTTTCTGGGTTTGGTGGCGATTTTACAGTTTTTGCAGATATTGGTCCATGTGTGTCGTTATTCGAAAACGCTGTCTTCCCAGTTTTCACCATCCCTTGTGACCAGCGCATGTAGAATGGGTTGATGTTTGTCTGTATCCACTTCCATTGTAAATATTATGTAGGCATGGAAACTGTTCAAATCTCTTAGGAAGTCTCTGACCTGTTCCTCACCATACCTCTACACAACGATGGTATTATCAACGTATTTGTACCACACCTTAGGTTTACATGGTCCAGTGCCATCGCTTCGAAATATTCCACGAAGAATACGGCCACCACTAGACAAAGAGCACTGCCCATTGCGACACCTTCCACTTATTAGTAGAAGCTGCCATTTCACGCGAAACAGCTAGTGGAGAGACATGAATGAAAAATCATGGTAAACAGTAAACGATAAGACTCTGGTCATGTAGACACATCGCTTCTCGCCGCCAACCATTACGCTGTGGCTGTTCAAGTTGCTTCGTCGCGTTTCCTGTTACCCATTATCTGTCACCCTTTTAGCTTTTGTTATTTACCGTTTAACACTACCCGTCACCTGTTGCCCATGTCCTGGTTAGAGTGGAAAATTACCCTCAGTCTGTGATACCCCCAGTAGCACTTCAGCCGGCAGTTTACCGTATGAACTGCACTACCTTAGGGCTCTCAGGAGAATATGAGGAGCCCGGGCGGCACTCCTGAGCTAAGCATAGTAGGGAAAGCCGAAACATGGGTGGCATATGAACAAGGGCGGTAACTGTAAAGGAAGTTTGCTTGAAACAAAAATTTTATATAAAGGTGAGAGAAAGTAGATGAATATGAGTAGGGAGATTCGATATTCCGAGAAGAATTTGACAGAGCATTGAAATATTTGGGTCGAAATATGATCCTTGAAGTACATGACATTCCTAGAAATTACTGGGATCCTCTGGAGAATAAGAAACGTCAAAACTGTTCCACCGGTGGTGCGTAACGTTCAGCAGACTCCAAGAAAAATTTAACAGTTCCCATTCCAAAGATTTCGGAAGCTGACAGTTGTAAATATCACCTAATTATCACTATATTCAATCATGTTGGCGAAATTCTGATGCGAAATATTTACAGAAGAATCAGAAGAGTGGTAGAACTCGACATCGGGAAAGATCACTTTGGTTTCCGTGGTGTTGTAGTAAAATGTGAGGCAATACTCAACCTACGACTGGTTTTAGAAAATACGTTAAGAAAAGGAAACGTACGCTTACAGCATTTGTAGATTTAGAGATATCTTTTGACGAAGGTTACTACAGTTAAAGAGAAAAGAAGGAAGCACTAGTTGAGAGGTTATTGAGGACGTAAGACTAAGCAAGCAACGATGAAAATGAAAGAGAAATTTGGAAAGGGACTAAAGCCCAAGTAAAAGAAATAAAAATTTCGAATTTTGCCGAATACTTCACAATTTTGCAGGAGATATCTAAAGATTAGCAACAGCAGTTGAACGGAATGGATAATATCCTGGATAGAGGTCGTAAGATGAACGTAAACAAACATATAAGATAAGTGTTGGAAGGTAGTCGAATTAAGTCAGGCGACACTGAATGAATTAGATTAGGAAGCGAAACACTAATAGCACTAGCTGAGTTTAGCTATTTGGGCTGCTAAATAACTGATAGTGACCGAATTAGAGAGGATATAAAATGTAGACTGGCTACAACAAGAAAAGCATTTGTCTAAAAAGGGAATTTTAAAACATCAAATGTACAGTTAAACATTAAGAAAACCACTCGGAAAACATTTGCCTTGGAGTACAGCCTTCCACGGCAGTGAAATTTGGACGACAGGTATTTCAGGCATTAGGATGATAGTAGCTTTTGGAAGACCAAAGGTAATTCGTGTAAATCAGAAAACTAGCGAATCGATTTAAGGATGGTTGTTCTTTCAGTACACTATTGGGAACAACTGCAAATAGATTTTAAACCTTTTTGTATAGGCAGAATCTCATTGCATCTTACATTTAGACTGAGTACAAAAAATTAAAAAAAATATCTTTTATGTTTAAAAATTACAAATAATTTGTTAATAAACCAATAATGACATGCCACCTATTGCAAATTTATGCAACATTTTTTGTATCACATTTTCACATACTGTTTTTTCAATGTTAAATAAAAGTAACGCTGAGGTCTAATGAGAGTTCTTTAGTGATTTTGACATTTTGTCCACAAGTGTTGATTTGCTAGTAGTAGTAATAGTAGTAGTAGTAGTAGCTTTATTCATCCTTAGATCTGTTTTTACAAGGACATAGCACATGTCAAAGTATTTCCAAGTTTTGACCAATTTAAAATAAGCTAATTCGTGTACACGTACATTTACAGACTTCTAGTTAGAGAAAATCATTAGATTTACTCCTGGTACACGATACATTTTTTCCAAATACTTATTAAATAATGTAATGCCACACTGCTTACTCATATCTCACCATCAGTCACTGCACACACTACATATACATTGTTTCATAACAATTCTCTCACTACACACACACACACACACACACACACACACACACACACACACACACTTTTGATCTATGGGCCATCTTCCATGCCGCAACTTCCCATTTGCTATCCAATAAAACTGAGGCGGCATCCCAGTATATTGAGTGAGATGTTGAAGAGGAAGAGATGTTAGCATTGTGCTATGCATAGCTTGGGGGTAAGTTTTCCTAGAAAAAGAAAAAAGAAGGAAAGAAACACAGTGTGATGGTGTTATGTGGAATGTTGGATGTTTTATAATCATTGTTATTATTTATCTGTATAACTTTTTTTACCAAATCCCTATTCTGGTTTATCTAAGTAGTCCTTCCATGTATAAAATGTATTGCATAACAAGTACTTTTTAGCTGCCTTTCTAAATAAGTGTATTTTTTCAATTACTTTAACCTAGTTTGGCAATTTATTGTGTAGTTTTATTTCTTGGTATAAACAGCTATTCTGAGTTTTATGTTTATCTTTTTCTTGATAAATGTAAGTTGAGTCTACCTCTTTTTCCATGGTCAAGTACAGAGCTGTCTGTGCAACAATGAGCTAGAGTACTATTTTTGGTTATTATTTTTATGCGTCTTTTCTGGAGTTTGAAAATTGTATTCATATTTTGTGCATTTCTTCCACAAAAACAAATGCCATAGCTAAGAACTGACTCTACATTTGAATAGTATGTAACTAAAAGACACTGCATGTTACACATTGATGACAGGATTCTAAGTGCGTAACATGCTAATGACATTTTTGTTTGCAGGTACCTTTGTGTGTTCACACCACTTTCGTTGAGAATCAGTTTTCATTCCAAGAAATTTTGAGTTTGTTACACAATCTACTGTGGTGCCATCTACATTTAATTTAAAATTGCCATTTTCCCTCTTGAAATTGAAATTCATGCCATTAATTTTCTTTATGCTAACCGTCGTTTTATTGCTTATTGACCAATCGTAAACTTCTTTGAGAGCTTCATTTTCTTTCTCTTGTTTCTCAGTGACTATAATATTGCTGTCATCAGAGAAGAGAATTTTTTTTACCGTGAGTAACACTACTGGGAAAGTCATTGATGTATATCAGGGATAGAATTGTTCATAGTATGATACCTTTGTGTGTAACACATATAATTGTGTATTTTGGTTCAGGGAAGTGTTTTACTAAATGTTTAGATCTATTTGAAATATGTGCTATCTCTACTCTATGTACCATATCAGCTAGGTATGATCGAAACCAGACATTAGCTAGAGAATATGGTATTGAGGGCACTGGTACTGTGGGAGAAAATCGATCCCATAAAACTTCCCCCTTCCAATGAAGAAAGAAATAGATGAACGAGGTACTATTCTTTCTACATTACAAAATAAAAAGTCCGGGTTCTGTGTAAGTGGAACAACAAATCTATTACTTCTGCAGCATCAAATATAACTGCCATGTACGCAGTAACTAATGTTAATAGACACTCTAAGCGGTCGTGAAAACACATTGAAGTTTATCGACCCACCAGCCTCAAGGAATTAAAGGGCAAAAAAAAAAAAAAAAAAAGAGAAGAACTGAGCTAATAAGTAGAGGATAAATAGAGATAGGAGCTACAGCTATGTTATAAAACTGGCCTTTTTCAGTTGACTATTGGATGTCGCTGTATCCTGTGTCTTGATACTCTACAGAAAAATGGAAATACTGTCTCTCATCTGAAATTTCGAAGAGATACGTGTAGATGTATTTAGGGACGTAGGCGACGCCGCTGAAAGGACCTGGGCGGACGCCACAACTCAGAAGGAGGCATAGGGTTGGAGTAAATAGTAAGGCATAAGCACATACCCAGAACAAAGATGTAATGTGGGGCGTGTGTGTGTTGTACGTTTTGCGGCCTTATCACACCAGGTAATTTATCGTTTTCATTTCCGATTTGCAATCTGTGCTCCAGTTTAATTTGTTTCATTCAGTTCCAAAATGCGTAACCTTCTCATATAAACGCGTGATCTGCTCTCTGTTGTAGTTAGCGTTGCATGTATGGTTCAGTATATTACATTAAAACTAGGAAATTAAAATTTGATTTTTCACTTTAAATGCATCGTTTTCAGTGTAACAAACAAGCTACAGGTAATATGTGTAAAAAGATTAAGAAAAATAGGATTTAGACATTAATGGAATAAAAAAATATAGTCTATATATTTGACTTATTTACGAATCCGGAATATTTTTGCCCATGGGAGCTATGGAGTGTAATTCATACAATTCCCAGCTGAGTGAGGTGAATTGGACATTCTACGTTTTGTAGAATTTGATCAACGTCATCATCACCCATGTAATAGCTGCTGCTGGACTCTGACTGCAGGGTATCATCCGAGCTATGAACCCGAGTCAGATGAAAAGAGTCTTCTCTGCCTCGATTGCGTGTGTCAGAGAACACAGATGAACCCAGATAAGTATCAAATGTGTTACGATGGAAACGGTAATTATTTTAATGGATATTAACTGTTTGTTTGCTTGCTAGGTGCAAGTTAATGGATTGCGCTGTCGGTACCTGCGCGGTCTGTACGTATCATGACATGGGATAAACTTTATAAGTACTAGTAGTGAATTCAAGGTCCAGTTTCAATATTTCATTTATAATTCAGGGAGCAATAAGTCGATATCACGAAATAATATTGGAGAACAACGTGTTTCTACGTGAACCAAACACTGACACATTTACTCCATGTACAAAAGGGTGGCAAGACGACACTGATAGTAAGTGGACAAATACATCTTAAGACATAAAGCGACGCACCACGAAGGAATTATCGCTGGTAACTGGGGCTCACTGGAAGTGGGAATGATCATTGAAGACATTTCGCTCCTATCAAAGAGAATCCAGGACGAAGACCTGACTGGAGACGCATCTGACAGCGGTAGGTAGGATACCAACCTGGCGGTCGCCCCCTTATGCTCCGACAAGCGGGAGTGATGTCCCGGTTGCCTAGTTTGCCATTTCTTTTCATAGCAGGACTTCTTTGGTTGTCAGCGCGGCATCAGTACAGTACAGCAGTATGTCGCCTGGGCTTACATTTCAGCAAGATAATGCTCCCCCCCCCTCCCCCCCCCCCCCCCCCCACCGCTCAACCTCCCAGCTCGCACCGAAAGTTTCTGCTGTTTGTCACAGTGATGGCAACCCCTACCTTGACCAATATATAGGGTGCTCCACTGATCGTAACAGGGCCAAATATCACACGAAATAAGCGTCAAACAAAAAAACTGCAAAGAACGAAACTTGTCTACCTTGAAGGGGGAAACCAGATGGCGCTATGGTTGGCATGTTAGATGGCACTGTAATAGGTGAAACGGATATCAACAGCATTTTCTTTAAATAGGAACCCACATTTTTTATTACATATTCGCGAAGTACGTAAAGATATATGAATGTATTAGTTGGACCACCTTTTTCGCTTTGTGATAGATAGCGCTGTAATAGTCACAAACATATGCCTCACAATTTTAGACGAACAGTTGGTAACAGGTAGGTTTTTTAAATTAAAATACAGAACGTAGGTACGTTTGAACATTTTATTTAGGTCTTTCCAATGTGATACCTGTAACTTTGTGAACTTATCATTACTGATAACGCGTGTTGTTACAGCGTGATTACCTGTAAATACCACATCTATGCAATAAATGCTGAAAAAGATGTCCGTCAGCCTCAATGCATTTGGCAATAAGTATAACGGCATTCCTCTCAACAGCGAGTAGGTCGGCTTCCCTAATATTCGCACATGCATTGACAATCCTCCGATGCATGTTGTCAGGCGCTGTCGGTGGATCACGATAGAAATTATCCATCAACTTTCCGCACAAACAGAAATCAAGGGACGTCAGATCCGGTGACCGTGCGGGCCATGATATGGTGCTTCGACGACCAATCCACCTGTCACGAAATATGCTATTCAATACCGCATCAACAGCACGCGAGCTATGTGCCGGACATGCATCATGTTGGAAGTACATCGTCATTCTGCCATGCAGTGAAACATCTTGTAGTAACATCGGTAGAACATTACGTAGGAAATCAGCACACAATGCGCCATTTAGATTGCCATCGATAAAATGGGGGCCAAGTATCCTTCCTCCCATAATGACGCACCGTACATTAACCCGCCAAGGTCGTTGATATTCCACTTGTTGCAGCCATTGTGGATTTTCCGTTGCCCAATAGTGCCTATTATGGCGGTTTACGTTACCGCTGTCGGTGAATGACGCTTCGTCGCCAAATAGAACGCGTGCAAAAAATCTGTCATCGTCCGGTAATTTCTCTTGTGCCCAGTGGCTGAACTGTACACAACGTTCAAAGTCGTCGCCATGCAATTTCTGGTGCTTAGAAATATGGTACGGGAGCAATCGATGTTGATGTAGCATTTTCAACACCGACGGTTTTGAGATTCTCGATTCTCGTGCGGATTAGCCGCTACAGCAGCTAGAACACCTACTTGTGCATCATAATTTGTTGCAGGTCGTGGTTGACTTTTCACATTTGGCTGAACACTTCCTGTTTCCTTAAATAACTTAACTATCCGGCGAACCGTCCGGACACTTGTATGATGTCGTGCAAGATACCGAGCAGCATTCATAGCACACGCCCGTTTGGCATTTCGATTGCAATAGCCACGCATCAACACGATATCGACCTTTTCCGTAATTGGTGAACGGTCCATTTTAACACGGGTAATTATCACGAAGCAAATACCGTCCACACTGGTGGAATGAAATTGGATACATTCGTATTTCTCTACGTGCTACACGAATATGTAATAAAAATGGGGGTTCCTATTTGAAAAAAACGCAGTTCATATCAATGTGACCTATGGCAGAGCCATCTAGCGGTCGAAACATAGAGCCATTTGGTTTCCCCCTTCAAGCTAGACGAATTTCTTTCTTTGTAGTTTTTTCGTTTGATGCTTATTTCGTGAGATATTTGGGCCGGTCGCTATCAATGGACCACCTTGTATAATTGCCTGAGAAGCTTTCAAAAAGTCCCATCCGAGAACGACGTCTCGACTACACTCCTGTAAGACGATGAATGCTAAGGACTGTGTATGGCCACTTACACCCACATGAATGTCACATCTTCTTGTAATACAGTTTTCTTCAACTGGCGAGGGTACTAGTCCGAAATGACTGCATATGGTGCTCCAGAGATCACAAGAGCTTGGGCTGGTCCGCCATCCATGAGGATATCGGCGTAGTTTCCTTTCATTTTTGTAGTGATCGATGGAGAAAATCCTCCAAGGAATGTCGCACCATTTAGTTTTCCAGATTGCGGCGGCTAGGTGATCGGCGAGAGCTACTAAACGGCGATTGAGACCTTGATCAGCGTGTTGGGTAGCGCCCTCTCCAGCGGATAGCTTGCGGCGATGGTGAGCTACGTCATCCTGCGCCCACATCTTCTTGTTCATCTTCGTCGTCCTGGAGTTGGCGTCAGCTAAGATCGGTCTGCTGTCTTCTGGCGCCGGCGTCATCAAATATCCGCCGCCTTTCTTGACAATAGCACATCACTTGTCCTTGTCTTCCACATCGGAAACATACTGGTTTGTTATCCTGGGTCCTCCAGACGTCAGTCTTCCTTGGTGCCCAGACAGGTTCCTCATGCAGCATTATGGGAGCGTAACTCCGCTTTGGTCCCGTCTTTTCCACTGTTTTAAAGGGAAATGAAGGACGAGAGATTGGGTTCAATATCTGTTCCACTTCGTCCCTTATGACCTCTTGAAGCATTTCGGTATTTTGCTCGCTGTTCAATCGAAGTGCCTTCTGAACTTCCTCTTTCACTATTTGGCGAATAACAATAGTGAAATCAGTGTTATCCTCAATCACAGACATGGATACACCGTCTGGAAGCCGCTCAAGTTTCTTATGTATAATTCTTTTTTGACGCATTGTCTCGATATACTGACACCATTTTATGAAGTCGTCCGCTGTCGAAACCTCCTTAAGGAGTAGGGCTTGAGACTTGTCCTCAGCAACACCCTTCATGAGATGTGCAACCTTATCTTCCTCCTTCATTCTAGATCCACTGTTTTACATAGCTCCAAGACGTGCTGAATGTAGGATGCTGTAAATTCTAATGGACCCTGTGCCCTGCACGTTAATTTATCTTCAGCCTTGCACTTCTGTCGTTGTGTGTGGCCGAAATACTAGCGCAGTTCCACCCGGTATACTTCCCAGCATGTGAAATTCTCCTCGTTGTTCTCATACCATTGCTTGGCAGTGCGATCCAAGTAGAAAAATACGTTAGCCAAACGCAAGGTGTAATCCCATTTGTTAAATTTTCCTATACGCTCATATACCTTCAGTCACTTGTATGGATCTTGACCATCGTCACCAGAGAACCCGGAAGGATGTCTCATGTGGTGGCACACAGTTTCTGCCATCGTAACGTCCGCTCCTTCTTCTGGCTCCGATAGATTGTGATCTGTGGAATGTGGCTCCAACTCCGGTTTCTCGACACGTAAACGGCGGCTTTGGCGTGGACTGATGGGAGCCACTGTGTCGTCGATACAGTGCGCTATCACAAGTTCCGATACCCAGCGCCTCCACCAGAACAATGTTACGTAGAAGAAGGTGTAATTAGATGAATGACGAACACTAACTTCACTATGTAAAAAGGTTTATCCAGATCTTGCACATATAAGACGCGCGGAACAAACTGCCTCGGGCCAGATCACATAAAGTATATATATATATATATATATATATATATATATATATATATATATACACAGTCTAGTACAATGCTTCTTGACATTTATGGATACTTCTAGATGTACTCAAACCGAGTATAGAAATTGAGATTATACGGTCTTGCCGAGTTTTGAACCCCCGATCCTCCATGCAACAGTTTAGGATCGTAACCACTACGCCACGGTGCTGCTCAGCTTCTTTTATGGCAGTATCTATCTCTTCAGGTAAAATTCTTACATGAAAAAAAAATCTACCTGGGTTAGTGAGATTACCCCGTTTGCGTCTCGTCTTTCTCAGATTTGCTCTCAGTCAATATTTTGTACTTATGAGACTGTTCACCCGATTCAACAGATCTTGTAATCTTTCTTCACTTTCACTCAGGGTAGCAATATCATTCACGAATCTTGTCACTGATATCTTTTCAATCTTGAATTTTAATTCCGCTCTTGAACCTTTCTTTCGATTTCGTGACTGTTTCTTCCCTACATAGATTGAAAAAGATGGGCGAAAAGCAGCATTACTGTCTTACAAACTTTTAAATCTGGGCGCTCCTTTCTTGATCATCCCGTCTAATTATTTCATCTTGGTTGTCGTATATACTGTAGACCATCCGTCTTTCCCTATAGCTTATTACAATCGTCCTCAGAATATCTAACATCTAGCTCCATTTCACACTGCCCAACGCTTTTTTCTAGATCAGCAATTCCTGATACCGAATCTCGATTTTCCTTCAGTCTTGTTTCCATTATCAAGCGCAATGTGAGAACTGCCTCTCTAGTGCCTTTGCCTTTCCTAAAACCAAACTCATCGTTATCCAAGTGACCCTAAATTTTCTGTTTCATTCTTCTGTATATAAACCCTGTCAGTAGGTGGGGTTAATGAGCTATCACGCTCATTGTGCTGGAGCTCTCGCACAGATCAGCAATTGTTGTCTTTGAATGTGTGTGGATGATACCCTCCTGAAAGTCTGATGGTACGTCACGAACATCTCACATTCTACACATCAACTTGAATTGTCGCTGGGTTGTTACTAATCCCAATGATTTTAGAAATTCCGATGAAATGTAATCTCTCTTTCCTGCCTTATTTCAGCTCAAGCCTTCCATAGCTCTTTTAAATTCTCACTAGAATACTGAATCCTCTATGTCTCCCATATGGACTCCAGTTCCTTCTTCTATCATGTCGTCAGACAGGTCTCCTCCTTACGGAGGCCTTCGATATACGCTCCCCAACACCCGCGGCAGTCTTAATTACCACCACTGCTTTAAATTCCACTGAAGTTTTGTTTGACTTTTATATATGCTGAGTGAGCAATGAAGATTATCATTTCTTTTTAAATTTCTTCACACTTTTCATCCAGCCATTTTGCCTTGACATCCTTGCACTTCCTGTTTGTTACATGCCTAAGGGTTTTATATTGCTATAGTCCTGTATTGCCCTCGGTGCTTTTGTGCTTCTTTGTTCCGACGATCAGTTGAGGTATTTCTTTTGTTACCCAGGTTTTCTTCATAATTACCTTCCTTGCACCTATATTTGTCTGTCCACTGTCTGTGATCGCCGTTTTTACAGATATGCACTCCTCTGCAGCTGAACTGCCTGCTGTGGCCATGCTTACTGCAGTATCCACATCCAAGGCGAGTTTCAAACGCGTCTCATGATTCCTCAGTACTTCAGTATCCCGTTTCTTTGCACAGTGATTTTTCCGGATTATTGTCGTAAATTTCAATCTACACTTCTTTACTGCTAAATGGTGAAATGAGTCCATTGTTGCATTTCTGTACCACCTACAACCCATATCCGATTTCAGAATCTCTATCTGACTACGATGTAATCCAGTTGGACTCTTCCCCGCCTTTTTCCAAGCATTCCTCCTCTTCCTTTAGTAACAATTGAACAGGGAATTCGCTATTATCACGTGAAATTTATGACGACATTCAATTAATTTTTCTCCTCTCTCGTTCCCGTTGTGAAGCCCATCCAAACCCATAACCCTTTCCTCAATTTCTGCCCCTGCAACTGAGTCCGAATCCCCCACGATTATCGGATTTTCATCCCCCTATACGTTCTAAATTACCGATCCAATATCCGCATATATTTTCTCTGTGTCAAAATTTTGCTTGCCACGGTGGCGTGTATATCTGAACTGTTATTGTCTGTCTTGGTTTTCTGCGGAATTTAATGAAGGCAACCGTATCACTGAACCATTCACAGTAGTTCACCCACTGCTCTACATTCCAATTCATAACGAATGTTTCTCCTGTTATACCAGTATCCGCTGCTGTTGATATTACCCTGTATTCATATGATGAGAAAACTGTATCTTCTTCTAACCCCCACTATTCTCGACTGATCCCTTGCATTTCCGTTTTTACATTTTCTAGCTTTCGTCTTATGTTCAAACTTCTGACATTCCGCACTCAGGTTATCGCATCTTTGGTTATTCCGTCATTTTTTCTCGGTGACTTCCCCATTTCAGTCCCCTCCCAAAAATCCCAATGGGGTATTAAACCGAAATATTTTGCTAACGGAGAGATCATCATGACACTTTTCCAATTACAAGCCACATAACTTGTGTGAAGCACATTGTATGGCTTTATTGAAGTGGTTTCCATTGCCTTCTGCATCTTTATGCCGTAGATAACTACTGATTCTTCCTCATTTCAGGAGCAATTTCCCATCCAACGGGTGTAGAAACCGAGACAGATCACTCAACACTGCCCACCTAACACTGAAAAATGCAATCTCAATAAATCGCTTTTCATCCAGTCCTCCAAGAATGCGCCCTCTTAGTAAATAACTGCCTCCGCGTACGTACGACTGGAATGTGACCTCTGAAAATGGCCAACCGAAGTGCGATCATTGAGCTCCACCGCATTTCCGGTGAGTCCTTCGTCTACACAGACTTAGCGCTGGTGTACAGCGTGGGCAATTAACCGAAGGCATTCCCTCTGGCGCCAGGTACCACGCTGGTGGCCTGCAGTTATTTGTCATACTTAGGCCGCCGACTCTTGTGGTGACTTCACTCTGCACTCCAGGGAAGCTGCCAGAGTAAACAGAGGCCGACATCACTCCTTTCACTCTTTCCAACGCAGACCGAAAACTTAACATGCAGTTGACGTTACTGGAAACATGCTCTATACACGCTTGATCTAAATAAGTCACAATGAACAGTTTAAGGGACACTATGAGCTACTTGCTTTACGTGATAAACGAAAGTAAAGGCACTTTTGAGCAAGTGCAGCCACCAGTACAATAATTTTTTCTGCGCCAAAAATTTACTTATACGTAATATCTGTACCGCCCATTTCTATAGAGTAACTTCGTGAGCAAATTTCTGTAACCCATAGTAATCAGTAGTGTTTCAAAAATGGTTCAAATGGCTCTGAGCACTATGGGACTTAACATCTATGGTCATCAGTCCCCTATAACTTAGAACTACTTAAACCTAACTAACCTAAGGACAGCACAAAACAACCAGCCATCACGAGGCAGAGAAAATCCCTGACCCCGCCGGAAATCGAACCCTGGAACCCGGGCGTGGGAAGCAAGAACGCTACCGCACGACCACGAGATGCGGGCAGTAGTGTTTCAAATTATGATTGTTATGTAACAGTTAATTAAAATAATAGTAGTTCATGCTATTGCATGCCAGACTTTGGTAGTAGGAACATATATCCTTCTGCATTTGTTCATCATACTGCATAGTACTTTTACCAACAGTAAGTGTTATTTTGAGACAGTGTGTACTGCTACGTTTGTTGGTCGTTCTATGTTGCGTAAGGGTTAGCTCTTGTGTTGTTTGCTAGGGCAAGTTGCTGTATAATATTGAGAGTAACTCTCTTAGAAGAGTTTAGTTTGGGAAAGAAGTGAGTTTTCTTCGGTGATGTTTATTTCCGCTTTGCTAAAAAAACTTGATACCGCATTGCCTAATTAGGCTAGTGGCCGCACGTATATAGTTCCGTATACGTAGAAAGCCAAATGGGAACCAATTTTCTTTTATGTTGTTACTGTTTCGCGAGTACGTTGGGTACAGTAACAGTCAGGCTAAATCTCTTCACATTAAAATTATAGGAGTCTGGTAAGGAACGGCAGTGTTACATCACCAAAAAAAGTGAAAGAGGTAATTAAGAGACATTTATTTAAAAAGGTAATAAATCCTACGTCGTAAATGATGCGTGCTACAGACGTAAAGATTAGTTAAGAGGATTAGATTATCTGCTGATAAGAAAAGTTATCACTAAAACAGCTCTGTCACCAACGTAATACTTTATTGCAGAAACATGTTACACCCAAGTCCAGAGGTATTATGACCCTAATTTATCACCATCTTCCTCAGTCCAACGTCTCACTGATCCTGGAAGAATGCTCACGCAGGTGTTCAGAGGGGTAGAAGCGGAGACCTGAAGATGTGACAGTGGTGCGTCAGCGTGACTGTGGTCCTCCAGTCCTCTTCAGGAGTATGTGTGTGGTTGTATGCAGGGAAAAATGTGGAAAGACAAAACGGTATGTAATTATTTTTATGTTATTAATTAATTTGTTTTTTGTATTTACAAACACAAGTGCTCTGCACGTTAGAAGTAACCGACTGAGTCAGTGCACTTTTTATCAAGACACTGGCGTCGGATTCGGGAGGTTGGAATGCCACGCTGTTTAGGTTTTCCCGGTTTTCACTTTTAGTGAACGCAGGCTCATTCCTTGACCAAGGCTGCGACCGACCATCTGCTCCTTCCTCGTTGAACGCAAGTTTATAAATATTCACTCGATATTAGTGTTCTGTATCTCAGGCGATAAAAAAGGAACGCTTATAAGATTAGTTTGTTGTCCGTCCGTCCGCCTGTCTGTCTGTCTCTCTGAACCCTTTTCCTCAGGAACGGGTGGAAGTATAATGTTGAGGTTTATACGAAAAACTAAGCTCTATAGTCCCTTGATGGAGTAAAATATTTAAGGTGTTAAGTAAGTGCAATCAAAAGATATTGTCATTCATGTCACATATTTTGGTTTTCGGTAACTGATTCATCAAAAGCTACTGGGACCTTCTCGCTGACCTAGAACCGTGAGATTTGGCAGACAGCAGAGTTTCACACAAAACGTAATGCAAAAAGTCTAAAGTTGTTAATTTGTAATTGTATCACACGAAAAATTTTTTTGTTATTCGTTATCCGTCTGTCTATATCCTGTCTATTAGAACCCCTTTTTAACAGAAGAGGGTAGACTTTGAAGTTGAAATTTATGTCACACTCAAGATCTACAGACCCTCCTTGACCTAAAGATTTCAACTTTTTACGTCAATGTAATAAAACGATATGGCCATTTGCGTCACATTGTTTGATATTTGCAACCTCTCGTGAAAACATAAAGAGGAGGCCCTACTTCCCGTTGAGCTCGAATCATGAAATTTGATAAGACACAAGTTTTCACAGTACGTGTAAGGGGAAAAAATTCGAAAATTTTTAATCTGTAGTTCAATAACATCAAGAAACACTATTTTTTAAATCTTTATCGATTTGTGTCTCTGATAGTATGTTAAGACCATCTTTCCTCGGAATTTACGACACCAATCGCGAAATAGATTGGAACTCAAAATGAAAACATTCTCGGAAATCTCGGTATCACCGGAAACAATATCTTGTATCGATATCGATAAAAGGCAAAATAATCGAGTTTCTCGATTACCAGTATGTAGGAACTATCTACATACATAATTATGTTTGTACAGAACCCTCAGAGTTTTTGTATATGACTTGCAATTTTCTCATGTTAAGTTGACAAATTCTACATTACTGTAAGATAGCGCTTGGATGGATAAATTATTAATCATTATATTAATTTCATGTGTTACAGCTCCTTACTATTAAATGACATCATATGTTCGTCGTATTTGATTTCGCTTTATAAGATTCCACATCATGATCAAGCGTTGTCAGTGGCTACAGATATACACTACTGAGGTTGTCAGGTGATCAGATGGTACGTGTATTCTATTGTGTACGAGGGTCAATGGTCAATTGTCCTGTATTTTAAAATTTCCACTAGAATGTTAGTTAGAAGTTTTTTTATAATTCGTACATAATTAGTTTGGTCATTTACATGATGAATTCTCTGTGAATAATACGTAATTTAAACACATTCAGAATCCCCTGCATAGTGGTGTTTTGGTTCTGAATTGTTTTACAGTTCCAAACATTCGTGATTCCAAAATGCCTACCTAACACGACCAGTAAACAATTATGGCATGGTTTGCAATTCACAGCGACGTTGTTTAGTAACGATCCCTGGGAACGTTCGCAACAATGCACAGACGGTGGAAGGGGCATGTGTCGTTGCCTAGCAATATTGCGATTTCTGCCGAGGCTATATCGGTGTCGTTACGAAATCGTGCGCTTACTAAAACAGAGAAGTAGCTATCGATATTCTTTTGTGAAGTGATAGATCTTTTCTTACAGCACAAGAGCAGCTGTCAAAACCTCATTGTGAGCTTGTGAGCTTCGCAAGAAGTCTTAGCTCCAGTTTTGAGGGCAAGAGAGGACCCAAGTGCCAACAGGTATGATCCACGGTCTTGCAGCACATAATGTAGTGTAATTACCATAAAGTAGACCTCCTGTTTGAGGCAGTAGATAAAGAATTAGCGTGGCACACTGAAGCTTTGTTTCCCAATGCTGATGCGAGTTGCCGGCACCTTTTTGCTGACTGCTCTCCCTATCGGCGGTAAAGCCCTCTGTGAGATTTTTATAGAGCAGCAATTACTATCAGCTTGCTACGTAGTACAAAAACTTCGTTCAATCTACTTGTGTGACATGGAAACTGCATATTGTGATGGTGTATATGTCGTTGATTCGTGTATTCCAGAGTGTGTTAGAAGCTTAATGGGATAAAGTAGTGATTCCTGAACAACATGTCATTTTGACCAGCGTTGTAATGATCAAGTGGCATATGCGTCAGGACGCACAATCAACATGACGTCACAACTCTGAAAATATTTTAACAATTAATGAAAGAGAAATTTTTAATCATATGAGTTAGCAAGGGAGTAAAAAGGAGCACCAGATACGAATAAGACCCTCGGTCAGGGATTGATAATACAGCACAGTTACCAGAGAGGTACCGAAACGTATCGCGGAGAAAGCTGTACAGCGTTACAAGGTCTTTCTTTCTAGAGCGTAACGGTATTACTTCTGACCCATAGCACGTACTGAAAAATGAAACCAGCGAAAATGCGAAATCGAACATCGGTATAGAGCAAATCGAAATGTACTACAAGAGGTGATGTCACAGCAAGTCATTACTATTACGTCACTGGTGAAAGCTGCCTATACAGTTGCATCGCAAATTCCTCTCGATCTGTTTCATGTTGCCAAATTACCATCAAACTTTCCCATGTCGGTTACATATCGATACTATCCGATATTACTCTATCATCGCGTATGGTCATTTTCTGCCATCTGTGAAGTGGTACTCGAGTTGAACTATGTATGCTGGTGCGTTGAATCATGCTGAGCACACACAACTGGTCAATCGCAGGGCTTTTCAACATAATTTCCGGTAAATTTATTACGCCGCACGTGTAAGACTTTTGCCCACACGGTGGTGAGCACTTAATATGAACTTAGGGGCGAATTTCTGCTGCGAATTTCTGCTGCGAAATTCACCGCGCTCTGTTCGTCAATGGTATCTATAGCGCTGTTGACATTGGTGCAAGTTGGTGTCGTGTTCCTTGACTTCAGGAAGGCGTTTGTCACGGTCTAGCACTGCCGGTTAATGCGAAAAGTGTGATCTTACTGAGTATCAGGCCAGAGTGGTGACAGAATTAAGCACTTCCTCGCAGATCGAACTTAACATGTCGATCTTAACGGAAAGAAATCTACAGACGTAAAGGTAATTTCTGGAGTAGAAGGAAATGTGGCAGGACACACTGTGACTGCTTCCGGTGTATATAAATCATGGAACAGAAAGCGTCTGGATCTCTTGAAGACTGTTCGCAGATGGTGCAGTTGTCTATAAGAAAGTAGCAACGCCAGAGGACGGTATCGATTCAAAATGATGACTCATAGAAAGATGATGAATCTGTTGTGTCTCGCAATTGACTACGAAAGTAGATAAATGTAAGACATTGCGCAACTATAGAAAAAGAAATCCACACTAATAATGACAAATTGCTGAAAACAACATATACCGTAAAACATTTAGGAGTAACTATCAAGAGCAGCTATCAACAGCGACCTCATGTGGAAACGACTACTTGAAACAAATGTAAGTAATAACAGACGCCAGAGTGAGATTCGTAGGTAGAATATTAAGTGAATGTAACTCATCTAAAAAACAAATGGCTTCCAAGGCGCTTCTTCGCCCGACTCTTGTCCATCAACAGTGTGTTAACAGCTACGCCATCTCGCCCGGTACTATCTGGGAATATATTTCATACATTGTGCAAAACGATGCTGCAGCTCCTGGTTTTCGTTATGTGTTCATTTTCAAATATTGGGACACTAATGACACACTACATTCCTATTGCACATATTCCAACAACAGTTTAATACCTTTAAATTCTGTCTTTCTGCTTTTTATGCACTCTTACAGAATGCAGAATCCATACCATCACACACTGAACCTTTTTCTTTCTTACGAGGAAATTCTTGAGCTCGAACGCTCAGAAACGCACGAAACCATGCTTCGATTTAACACACGACCTTTAGAACAACAGTTGTCTGTGTCATTTCCATACAAAACGTCGGACTCGTCTGCTAGCGCCATCAGATGGTCACGCGCAGTAGCTCCACTAACAACTGCTCGACTTTCGTGAATGGTACAGCTGCCGCAATAATGAGTCTCTTGGAGTGTTCGCATGCGAGTTACTGTGTATACTGAGTACAGTGATATCAGGAAGAGAATTAATCCTACGAACGTGATCCAAATATGAGGGAGAATGTTGCAACGTACTGAATACGGAAATTAAATCGGGATCGAGGACAGAGAGTTCGCTGATGTATTAAATAACATAATAATTCAGAAACATAATGGAGACGACACAGAAACACACGGCATAACGGTGGTTAAGTCTACTGATTTTGAGGAGAAGGAAGAACCTGAACCTGAAGGAGGCTGTTGAAGCAGTAGCCGACGTTCATCTCAAGAGCAACAGGAACAGCCCGCTTAATGTCAGTACAAACTGTCTCCACCCAAACAGTCGAGCCCCAGTGTATTAGAATATACTGATGACAGCGTACTGAAGAAAACTGATGAAGACTATTAAAATCGTGGATTGCGTTCGCACAGCAAACTAATGAGGTGCTATAAGTGCATATAAAGTAAATCAAACTGCAGAGTAAATTTAAATTATGTGTCTAGTAAAGACAAGCAGGATCTCGTTTTAAAGGAAGCAGACTGCCGTCATTATATACTATAAAAGAGCATGTAATATTGTAATTTGATAGCGCATTGTCATATGGGTCTACAGTTCACCACTGGGATATACAGATGTGGGCGCTAGAAGCGTTTAAAATTGTTGGCTTTGTCGATTTGAAAGCTTGTGCTTCTTTTATCGACAAGCTTCATGCTAGATATGGCGTTTCATCCAGGTATAATATTACATTTGTCACCTGTAAGGACACAGACTATGATAATAGTATACGTCAGAAAGCACAACAGTTTCTGGTGGAAGTGAACATGTTTATAGCAGAGCAGGATGGAGAAAGAAGGTGTTAGCAACAGTGACCAGAGTCATGTCCTGTGTGAAATGTGAAACTTCCCCTTTGAACAATTTATACATGACTGTGCTTAAACTGACATAAAATATTTTTAGCGCAACGCAATCTGACTATCAAAGATCCCTGCAAAAGAATGGCCCTAACTAACATTAACCTATACCTTTCACGAATCACTTACCTCACAAAAATCTTCGCTACTCAAGCTACTACAATACAGCGAGCGCCACAACTGCCAGCTAAATAAAAGATTCAAACTACTGAAGGCACTAACTACTGATAGGGATAGTTAGCAAATGAAAGATATTAATAGAGAACAAACAATGTATTTACCTTAATATCATCACAAGTCATAATATATATATCAGTTCATGACAAATTACAAACCTCCGCCATCTCTCTCCCCACATCCACCACTGCTGGCGGCTCACCTCCAACTGCGCAACGCTATGCGCTGTTCACATCCAGCTGCCGCTGCCCAACACTACAATGGCAGACAACAATGCAAACTAGCCACACACTGCACACAGGTGGCGTTACCAATATAAGAACCTAAACAGCCTACTTACATAAGAACCTAAACAGCCTACTTACATAAAGAAAACATAAACAGCCTACTTACAAATGTCTTCATTATCAACACAGTCTCACAAAGCAGAGAAAATTACCACTAGTGTGTTTCAATCTCTATCCAAAGCTACACAGTTGATGTGGCTTCATCAATGACAGGCAGGCTAGCAAAAAAATTACATCTGATTTCAAGAGCCACGAGGCACTTTAGGCCCACGTATTTAAAAGAAACTAGAAACAATCTGCCCACGATGCAGTTATGTTGAGGCAAGCCGAAGGGGAAGAATGACAAAAAAATACATGAAACGTTTTATAACTTCAGATCTCGGCGAACATGTTGCAAGTGAAATGAGCCCATTGCTGTGTTATTCCTGGTCAGGTCATACAGATAATAGTCCTCTAGATGTATGTATTCCATACAAAGGCGTTGTGCTGAAGTTATTGCCCCGGAAACAACAGAATGTTGCCAATCTCTTGATGTTTACTTCATTTGGCAATATAAACTCTGTATCAGCAGAACGGCTAATACTGTAACACTACACCGTGCCAAACCCGAAGTGAAAATACGTGATCGTTATTTCGTCATCAAACTTCACTCTGTGATTTACGATCAATTTTCTGCACCAAAGATAATCTTATGTTGGAATACGCTTGGCGAATGGCAGTTTATGACTCTGACATACCCATATCACCACACGCAAATGTAATTAGTGTGATATTAGGCTGGATGAATGCGAAAGTGGTTCTGAATGTAGAAACACGGTTTTAGTGTGGTGGGTACAGTGTGTACACTTCAACATTTTGCTTCATCCAAATCCCGCATCTGCACTTTGAGGACTAATACAAGCATATTTTTACATTCTAAGTAACTTTCGCATACAACCAGTCGAGTATTAAAAGCCACACTAGTTATGTTCGATGGGTATGTTTTGCGCTATTATAATTAGTGTAAGCAGAGGGTTTATCGCTCTGTTGATTGAAAATGTAAAGACTCGCTGACGTCACTTAATTAAATTTATTTTCTCTCCTATGTTATTGTTATCTTATTACGTTGATTCCCCCTATTACAATGCAACATTTTTAGTGTTATTTTAAGCATGGTTATGTGCGGTTCTGAGCGTTCCAGGTCAAAGGTGTATGTTATTAGTACTGATTGGATTTATTGAGCCCATCTGTAGTGATTGGATCTACATACTCATTTCCATCCCGCTGTTTACTGCTCAGGTTTTTAGTTGCCATTTAGCCCAGACGTCAGAGCAGTTCATTGCCTCTCAAGTACAATGATAAAGTTTGTAACAGGAATAAGGTTTGTTAAACTGTGAAAAGAAGCAAATTACAAGAATTTGAATGATCCTACGACATGAAATGGAATATACACAAATTTCATGGAGCAGTGCCGTCGTGGTTAATAGTTAACGGTGTTGGACTACAAAGCGAGCGTGTTGTGTTCAAAGCTCATTCATGCTATTTTTTGTTTTTTTGTTTTCACCGTTCGCTCTATTCAAAATTGTATCTGTGTCATTGTGTAGCGTCCTTTTGCAACAGCGAGGTCTTAGAGAGGGACCTACAATGACAGTTGATTCTACAAAACTATTCTATTAGCAGTCGAAAAGAAGTTGCTTTCGAATAGGAACCGCAAACGTTTGATGACTAGGTGACAAAGTGACAAAATCCTCCACCGGAAAATACGTCTGGCGTGGCATACGCAACGTTAGTGGATGTACGTATGTCACGTGATGGGAATGTCATACTGACGCACCTAATTCGTACACCTGGTTAAGTGAGTGAGACCTATCAACTGTGATGTCATGTGTTTCTGTGTCATCCCCATTATGTTTCTGAATTATGCTTGTCATTTGTAGGTGTTTGTATGAATGTGATCACACCCATAGGAAATGATGAAAACATAACAGTTTTTCACATAAGGTGTAACAAATGAGCGGAACAGTTTCACAATCGCACAGTTTCTCTATTCTCTCTCGAAACAAATGTTTTTAACCTTTTTGAAGTTGCGTTCCGTTCCCAAGTTTTGACTCTTGAATTTCTTTTTTTGTAACACAGTCCACAGCCATTTATTTGTTGTTTTCATTAGTGTGAGACGTTTACATGAAGAGCGCCGGAACAAAAACCGATAAACCTGCATTTACTATGAATGCAGAAAGTAACAAATAGTGATCTCTAAATGGCTCCACAAGGTATAAAAAGAAGAAACATACCATAAAACACTTGATGTCGCGTTGTGCAGAAAATTATTATGTGACAGCATGTATTATTACTCCCGTATCTCCCCCTTACAGCTCAAACACGTGAGTACAGCAAAAGTGGATATATCGGGTTTTGTTCTGGCGTTCGTCATATGATATCTCGCCTGCTCTCACTATTCATCGCGGTTAGTTGCGACGGTAACGTGTTGTTACCACATGACACATATTCTATAACCACTGTTAGTGTGATAACTGACAGGATTACAGAAAGTGGACAACCATTTAAATGACCGGGCGGATAGTTCGTAATGTTGAGAAAGAAAAAGATGTACCGATGATGCACTGAACGCGGTTGGTTCGATTTGCAGTGTATCACCATGGCCTCTCAACCACGATGCCATGGCTGTTCAACTTTGTTCGATATTGCACTAGTCGAACTTGGAATATTCGCACTTTCTGTTTTGCTTCGTTCACAGATTGGTATGCCATATTCCTGTTTCCATGCTTAATCTGTGTCCACCTTTTGACAGGATATACGCTGGGCCATTTTAACACTAAATCTGAGGGGGTGCGCGATGGGGGTTTCCCTTGGCAGTAACAAGCGGGCAAAAAGCCCCGTGAGTGTAGGGAACTCGCCGTGCGTATTGAACTACGGGAAGCGGAGCGTCCGAACCCACGCAGACGCGCGCCCGGCAGTAAACCCAGCACGTGGCTTCCCCAGGTGGCTAACCACTGACCACACGGCAGCTCTCGGCACGAAGCGTTTGCTCAACTCCGCCACAGTACTGGCCCACTGGCCCCCTCTGCCTACTGCCCCTCAGAAGTAAACAGTATGGTCAGGGGTTCTGCCCATATGACGTCACGTGCACGCTGTTCGTGGCAGCTCTCTGAGCTACACCGCTGTTGTATCCATGCCAGCTCATCTGCTTACATAGTGACATGCGCTGGAGCAGACGTTGAAAAGTCCTTGACCCGAGAATTGTTAGAGATCCATATTCTGTAACGGTTACGGTTATCCGGCATCCAAAACAGAAATTGAGACCTGAAAGGACAGTCATATGCTTCAGTACCTCGACGCTTAATGTATAACTGCAGATTGTGACTCTTAACGTTCGTTTACACCTTTGCGAGTTGGGGCTGGTCGCCGTGTGGCTGTGGCTTGCCGCACACGCAAGCACAGGCACGCAAGCGCGTACGGGCCTATTCCTTAACATGTTTGTGTTAGTGATTACATGGTTTTTTCATTGCTGCAACAACAGAGTTTTGAACTATTTTCTGTACTATGTGGGATCAGCGCCACACCTTTTCAATGCGTGTGGTATACGTCTCCCAATTGCCATCGATACTACCACTTTGAACTTAAACCTCCCCATCTCAATGCTAACTTGTCAATTTGGAAGGAGTCGAGACTGTCTCTTAGGAATCCGTCAAACAAATTTTTGTCTGCTTATTTAAACAGATATACTTCGCGTTTGTTTTTAGTGCATTTGTACATTATGGTATTCAGTCTAGCTACAACGACTTTTTGATAACTTATCTCTGTATCAACCATGATGCTACCTATTTGCTTAAGACAGTTTTTTACTAAGAAGATTGCAAGTGCGCTCAAAATAACTTTCAGAAAAAGCATTCAGTACATTTCGGACGACGTTTCATGCATGTCACCGAATTTATTTTCGCCATCATATCGAGGGTAGACTGAAGTCACCACCAGCTAGTATGAACGATGTACATCCTTGAAACGATTTTTCAGCAACTCCAACATCTTGGAGTGTGGCGGGGGAGGGGGAGAGTGGGAGGGAAGGTCGGTAAAGGAAGCAGTTATTAATGTATTACCGTTCTCAAGTATAACCTCTATTCATGCTAACTCAGAGGAACTGTATACTTCAATTTCACTACTCAGTGAACTACTTCTGTCAGTAATAAACACTCCACCACCTACTGTATTTAACCTATCATTTTTGAGCACAGTTAGCTCCCTTGTAAAAATTTAAACTGAACCTATCGCTGGCTTTAGCCAACTTTTAGTACCTAACAATTCGACCTTCGTTGCTTTCTATTAGCGCTTGGACGTCTGATTCTTTCATCACAGCAAATAAAATTTACGAATACAATACCGATGTCGGCCGGAGTGGCCGTGCTGTTCTAGGCGCTACATTCTGGAGCCAAGCGACTGCTACGGTCGCAGGTTCGAATCCTGCTTCGGTCATGGATGTGTGTGATGTCATTAGGTTAGTTAGGTTTAATTAGTTCTAAGTTATAGGCGACTGATGACCTCAGAGGTGAAGTCGCATAGTGCTCAGAGCCATACAATACCGATGTTTTCCAGGTCTACTCTCGTCCTGTGTTTGACCTGCACGCTTTTAGACTGACGCCGTTTCCGTAGGTTCCCAAGATCCTCTGGACTAAAAAGTCCCCCAGTGCCCCTCACACAGGCCCGCTACCTGAGTAGCCGCATCCTGTGTGTAGTGGACCCCTGACCCACTAACTGAAAGCCGAAAATCCACCACCCTATGGTGCAAGTCGATGAATCTGCGCCCTTAATGGCCGGTGAAGCGTCTGAACATCTGATTCGGGTCATGCCGACAATGATACAGATGATGATCTCCTCTTTCATATCGCAAGCAAGATCCGCAGCCTTTACCACTTCATCTAGTCACCCGGAACCAGAGATCCTATGCTGATCAAAAGCGACACACATCTTTTGGGCCAACATGAGTCACTCCCTTTTATTAGCTGCACCCTGTGCTCTTCATGGCATTAGTAAGCACCCTTTCCACATCGTAAATCACTCCTTCCGGTATGCACACGGAGTACACAATGAATTACTTCCCCTCCTTGCAACCCATATCCCAAAGTGGACCCACTACGCTCCAAACATTGGAGCAGCCAACTGCCAGTAATTCCGCCTTCTGTGACGCTCCAGATTTTGCAGGCCGAGAAACTTGCCCTGAAAGAGGGTGAGTGACGACAGCTCACTCATTAAAATTGTCATACACACATAACGTCTGAATCCTATTCATAAGATGAACCGGGGAGTCCCTCCGATAGGCTACCTGTAAAGTCTTCCGCTGCCTACCACACTTAGGAGCGACTTCCCAATCGAGCACAGGCGAGGGTTCAGCATCAGTGCGGGCACTACCCATGGCGGCCACAGTAGTGAACTGATAGGGGGACACGTGGGACATACTGGACGTCCGTTCCATTTCAATTTCCAGCCCCTCACAGTGACGCCCGTTGCTACCAGCCTCAAGCTGTGTGGCCAACACCACTTGGAGCTGTGAGCGATGGGTCCCAAACTCAGCTCGCACCTGTACACAGCAGTCATAGCAGTATCCATTTCATACACGACGGAGATAAACTCTAGATAATTACGATAACACGAAACTGTGCCTGGTAAATACACAAACATGTATGAAATTTAAGAGTTTAAACTAAACAGCACAGGGGAAATTCAAAATAAGTCGCTTATTATAAGAAACTGTATGAACTCACAAACCAAAAGGCGTGCTTCTGTGTGCTGCTGCGAAAGCAGCTCAACTCAAGGTTCTAATAACTGTAGCTCGCTCTTCAAGCAATACCAAACAACTGTCTCGATGCAAGCAATGGTATCATGCACTATGCACCTGCAGTTGTTACTGTTCAGTCTAGTAGCTAATATTTCAGACATAACGTTGCAAAAATATTCTCCTGAAATGAACACTTGACTTAAAGTAATTGCGTGTGTGTGATATCTAATACGAGCTTCTATTACTTCGCGAGTTTCATCTTTAAACCCAATATTAGGACTCATGTTAGCAGTCGTGATGGAGAACAAATATACTGAGGAAAAAGATCGCAGCACCAAACAAATATTTATGTCGAATTATGAAACTTATGGAATGTATTCATCTAGGTAACGAATGTAGAGGATTAACATTGTAAGATCACAGATTAATGTAAGCACGATATAAGCCATAGGAAATGTCGACTGCTGGTACATTAGTAAGCTGCGTGACCTCCAGTATGTTAAATGCAAACATGAAAATGAGCAAGAACTGTGATGTGCAGGTAGGGATGTTTGTTGTGGGATGTAGTTCCGTACCTGCTGTACTTGGCCGGTCAGTACAGGGACGGCTAACGCTGTTTCTTGATGGCGCTGGAGTTATCAAAAATGGCTCTGAGCACTATGGGACTTAACGTCTGTGGTCATCAGTCCCCTAGAACTTAGAACTACTTAAACCTAACTAACCTAAGGACATCACACACATCCACGCCCGAGGCAGGATTTGAACCTGCGACCGTAGCAGTCGCGCGGTTCCGGACTGAGCGCCTAGAACCACTAGACCACCGCGTTTCATATGTGCTGGATTGAAGACATGTGTCAACACTCTGCAGAGCCTGTTGAAATAGAACAGCAGTAAGTGTTCGAACATTATCCTGCCCCCTACAACGCTGTTCATGTAAGGCAACACAACAGGTCAAATCACCAGATTGATCACTTGGAATTAGGTTTCGTGGGATAACCATGAGAGCGCTCCTGCTATCATAAATATTGCAGCAGAGACCATAACTTCACGAGCATGTCCAATGTGCCTAGCACGCAGACACGTTGTTTGCAGGCCCTTAAATGGTCACCTTCTAACCAACACACGGCCATCACTGGCACCGAAACAGAGCAGGGTTGATTAGAAAACACGACATTCAACCATCCTGTTCCCCAATGAGCTCTCTGTTGACAACACCGAAGTCGAAAATGGCGGTGGTTTGGGGTCTGAAATGCACGCTGTAGGGCGAGTGGTTGGGATCTCTCCTTGTAGTTATCGATTTCTAACTGATCGTTGTATCACTGTGGTGGCAACTGCTGTTCATATTGCTGCTGCAGGTGCAGTACGCTGCACCACAGTCACACGCCGAACACGATGATCTTCCCTCTCGGTAGTGCCACGTGGCTGTCCGCAGGCCAGTCTTCTTCTGACTGTACATTCTCGTCACCAGTGTTTCCAGCAGTCATGAAAAGTAGCTACATTCCTACCAAAACTCTTTTAATATGGCAAAAGGACCACCCAGCTTCTGAAGCCAACATCGTTCAAACTCAATGCCAAGGACGCCTTTTAGTCTTAAAGGGGTTATTGACTAGCATCTACTCACCATATCCATTCTGAAAAGTAACTAACGCATACGACAGTTAGAGCAATGTTAGAGCATACATTTGGAGGAAACCTGATTTGCATCCTCAAAATGGTGCTACTAACGACTAACGCGAAACTTGAATAGACATCATCTTTCAAATGTACATTTACTCCTATAAACTTTCGTTTATTAGCACAACTCGTTCTTGGTGTTTCAATTTTTTTCCGTCAGTGTAAAATGTTGTAGAGCCTAGTCACGTTTATCCAAGATGGTACTACGATAGACGTTCTTGGTCTCCGTTTGCGGACTAAGACTCGGGATAGTATCACCAGCAGTGTTTTACAATATTTTTAGGACATGCTTACTCCATTTCGTAGGACAGATGTAATTTTTCTTAATTTTTGGTGTTTCGTTCTACAAGAAATAGTTATGTATGGTACTGTACAAAAGTCATAGGGATTACGTCACGCTATGAGGTGTCTTTTAACAAAGATGAAACTGACGGTATTACTTGTAGGAACTTGCTTGTAGATCAGTAGTAAAGTGTAACAGTTTCTTCCTTCGAAGTCATATTTTTCGGCGCTTTGAGTGCAACAAATCATATCCTAAACAACAATGTTGTGTTAACAGCATGTTTTCTTACTGAGAGAACAAATATAAAACGGAAATTTCCAAGCAGATTAAAACTGTGTGTCGCACCAGGACTCGAATCTGGGACTTTTGACTTTTACTCAACCGATTGAACTACACAAGCACGGCTTTAGTCCTACCAGTACCTCACCTGCTACCTTCCACATTTCAAAGACGTTCCCTCGCTCATCTTGTGGCTCTAATGCTACTGGAACCAAGGACATTGCGGACCCGTGGCGTAGTCGTGGGCTGGAGGATTGTTTCCAGAATGAATTTTCACTATGGAGCGGAGTATGCATTGATCTGAAACTAACATCGGAAAAGTAGGAGATGTTACATGTATAAAGACTGAACAGTAGTTCAAAAATATTGCGGTACGTAGATTTTATAGTTATTGGCACATAGATGTGTGTGCTCGTGAGTTAATACTGAAAAATAGTTTACTTTTAACTGCATTCAGATCTCTGCTGGGAAATTGTGAACTGTCTGTCCGACACCAGGGAACCAGTTAATTGTATGTGGTGGCTTTAGTGCAGATTTCCTAAGGAATTCTGATAGGAGAAATGATCTGGAAACCTTGTCTGGATCCTACAGCTTGAGCTCCGTAATTAACTTTCCAACATGAGTCAACCCAGTCTACTACAACCGCATTTGAGTCCCCCACGACTATTAGATTTTCACCTCCCTTTACGTACTGAATTAATCGTTGAGTGTCGTCATATACTTTCTCTGTCTCTTCATCTTCGGTTTGCGACGACGTTATGTATACCTGAACTATCGTTGTCGGTGTTGGTCTGCTGTGGACTCGGATGAGAACAAAGGTATCACTAAACTGTTCACAGTAACTTACTCTCTCTCCTGCGTTCTTACTCATAACGAACCCTATTCTCTATACACCATTTTATACTGCTGATAATATTACCCTCTACTTATCTGACTAAAAATTCTTGTCTTCTTTCCATTTTACTTCGCTGGCACTCAGTATACAGGGTGTTTCAAAAATAATATACGTATTACAAAGTATTATTTTGTCCAAACTATCGATCGCTGCTCCTCGGCTCTGCTATTGGAGAAACTACTACATAGCCTAGTTTATATTAATAGCGACTAGATATCAGTTGTCTTCTGTTTTGCTTGGTAACTGTAATATGTTTAAAATGGCAGCTCCGCAGCAGAAATCATTTTGTGTTTTCGAGTTTGCGAAGTGCAATTGCCTTATTACACTGCAAAGGCGTTTCAGGCTGATATACCTAATTGATCTTCCGAATGGATGGAACACTCGCAGATGATATAGACAGTTTCTACGTACAGGATGTGGATGTAAAGTTCAGGTAACAGACACAATGTTCAAATCTGGAGCCTACAGAACCCACATGCAGCCATTGAACATGTACGAGATACGTACAAAGTCAATGTGTTTTGTGGAACATCCTGATTATCTGTTTATGGCCTATTCTTCTTTGATGGAAACACAGTTAACGGTCAGCAATATATCGTTTTGGTACTAAACTGGCTGAATACGAAGCTGCAGGAAGACAACTTCATTTTTCAACACTGGAGTCGCCAAGTGCTTGAATATCTGAATGAAACTCTACCGACCCGTTGGAATTGTCGTCAAGGAGCTGGCGACTTAGCATGTCTCAGCTGGGCTTCTCGGTCGCCGGATTTGACACCCTCTGACTTCTTGCTGTGGGGTTTCGTTAAATTCAAGATTTATGTACCACCACTCCCACAGAACCTGGATGAGCTGAATTACCAGATCCGTCCTGACGTAACGTTAGTGACGAAGTACGGGAGGAATTTAAGTAACGATGTGATATTGTTCGTGTCGTTGATGGGGACATATTGAACATCCGTTATTTGAACGTGAGAGGTTCGTAAATATGTGTGTAAAGTATCGTATTCGTATGTCTTAAAGTTTAAAAAATTGTGGATTCGAAATACGTATAGGCTTTTTGAAACACCGTGTATTAGTTCTGAACCTAAGTATTTCCCCTTTCAGAATTTTTTCTTACCAACCACACTAAAAACTCCTGACATTCCACGCCCCGTCTCGTAAAACTTCATGTTTTCATTGGTTATTCAATCTTTTCCTCATGTGCACTTCAGTCTTGGCAGTCCGCTCCCGGATATCTGATTGGGGGACTATTCCGGGATCTTGTATCAGTGGAGAGGTCATCTTATCACTTTTCAATGACAGGCCACACATCCTGTAGATACCAACTATGTGGCTTTATGCAGTGGTTTCTATTGCCTTCTCCATCCTCATGGGGTTGATCATTGATGTTGCTTCCATCTTTAGGGGCAGTTCGCCACCTCAAGGGCATAAGAGAGCGCTGAATCTCTGTCCACTCTTCCGCCATCTTTGACGATATCGTCGGCTGAGTGAGGGTGCCTCCTCACACCGGAAGTTCTCGGCCGCCACTTCTGATGACTTTTATTCAAAGTTTAAGGCGTGGCTGGGTTCGAACCTGGTACCTAGTATATTTTGATTACCAACCAAAGACGTTGCCCCGTGACCGTGAGTGTACAGGTCAGAAAATATAGAAGATAAATAGCAGTATCATTTGACTGAATTGATTTAAAAGTTTAAAATTTTTACACTGCCAAGGGATCGCAGACCTTAATACGTGACATAAATTTGAAGTTCATTCACCTACTGATTCCTGAGAAAAAATTTTCTTAAGAATCGGGCGGACAGACACTCAAATAGTGACGCAGATAGAGAACTAAGCCATCCTATTAGTGTTCAGTTATTGCAGATTGAGGCGCGGAAACATAACTATATATTTTCAGCATTTAGTTGCGTCCCGTTTAGAAATTAATCAGTGACGTGAATGCAACATGACTCGTTCCACATTCTTACTATTTGTCGCACAATATGACCATGGAATTTCAACTAACTAACTCTTTTGCACGATAAGTTTATGAGCTAGGAGTGGAGGAGGGGAAATTATCGACCATGGTATCTGACCCACTCGGAAGAGTAAATATTAGAAGACGTGCAATATGGAACTTTTCATTGACAGATAACTACACCTGGTCAGTTTCTTTACCCAATCATACCTTGAGCTATGTACATCTCAAGTTTTTTCGATGAACTTGGTCTGAGTTATGTACATATCAACTTTTTCTTTATTTTTTTCAGCACACTAATTAGGGGCAAGCTGTACTCTGGTACGAAGTTACGTAGGCATAGACTTGTCATGTTATGCCATGTAGGTGATTTACGTGTCAGTTATGACGTTACAAGAATGAGGACATTTATTTACTTGTCAAGTAAAGACCAGCAGCCTGCTGTTTCACAGCAGATTGTAAATTGTGTGATTTTATATTTTATATCATACAAACTCAGTATTATTACTATTACAGTTTTCCTTTGTCGAAAATTTACCAAAGGATAAAATAAAACAAAAAGTAACAAGTAATCATATACGTACAATAAGTAAAGATGTATATACACAACTTATTTAAATTTAAGGTTAGCTTAGATAATGATAATAAATAAGATACCTAATAGATTGTGGATGTAATTTAAAGTAAAATGAAAAGCGTATTTTATGTATGAAACAAGGGATGGCAGTTTGACTTAGATATGATGTGACAGTTTTTGCCTTTATACCTTCTACATGCATTTTTACATGTGTCACATAAGTTGTGTCAGACAGAGGTAATACTTTATTTGTTGTATTGATTATTTAGGTTACAATGTGTTCCCCAGCATAATGTAACAGCGGGGATAGCGAGTTAATTTAAACTGCCATGATCAGCTACATCAGGTGCGAGGGCTAAGTAAAAGCTTGGAGCCCATCACACCTGATGCAACGAGAGACGAAGGAATGTCGCATATTCGGATAGTATTGCATACTATGAAATGGTATACCAAACAGCTGCATAGGGAGTTACTTTTTCAGACTGATTTGGTTTAGTGCTGTAGAACCTTCGCTTAGTTTTGCTATGTTAGTACGTTTATCTCGTCTTCACTTCTTGTGTGTGATATGGCATCCAATCCCGTATCTGTGGTCGTGTCTGAGTCGTTTACTATATACTGCTGAAGTGTCAGATGCGGAGACTGTCTTATTGTGGCGTATACTCTCTCCTACTTATACGTCGCATGTAGTGATCGCGATACTTTATCTGCAATATTGTTTATAGAGTTTGTCATCTTGTATGTATGTTACCTGTGTGTGTTGTACCGAGTTCGATTCCCGGCCGTGTTGGGGATTTTCTCATCCCGGGGACTGGATGTTTGTGTTTTCCTCATCATTTCATCATCATCGTCATCTTCATACGTGACAGTGGTTAGATTTAACTGCGTGAAATATTGGACTGTAAAAAAATTGGCACTTTGTACGGGCGCTGACGACCGCGCAGTAGAACGCCCCACAAACCAAACATCATATTAGCTGTCGTACGTTCTGGTTTCCTAAACTGCATCTTATGTGTCCTAGGGCATCTCAGACGAGCACAATGTGTTCAGGTGTACCATTCTCACCACAGCCACATGTGTGAGTTTATTTTAGGCCAAACCTGTATGAGGCCGTGGTCTGTGAATGGTGCACCATGCAACGTTTTGGGTTTATGGTACTTCAAATTCATCCGCTCTCCTATACTGGGTAAGGAAGAGTAAACTCGTCTTCCCTTATCTTTGTGTCCCACTGTCTCTGTCTTGCTGCTTTCTAACAATTCTCCACTAGTTTAATTTTCATTCTTCGCTTATGTTTTGTCCAGTTATTTCTCTTATTTTGTCGCGTCTTCCCCTCGGGAGCCAGCAGGCAGCTGCTCTGTGGCGATTTGTACTATCCATAGGGGAACTGCGAGTACCACGCACAGTGCCTCAGTCGAGTTCTTGCTGAAAACCCCCGAGAATCTGAATAGAACACTCCTCCAACCGTGCCTCACAATGTTTTTATGCGTACCTAAGCATAATCGATGTTCCCAAGTACTAGGAGCAAAACGCTCAAAGAGTGCTATGTAGTACGTCCTCATTATCTGGAGGGTAGTCTGTGTGTTATCGTGTCCAGTATAGCAAGTTTATGCATGAGTTTCGTCCCTTTCTTAATTGTCAGTGTGTCATGATCGTTAAAGAGCAAATGTTCGTCAATATGAATCCCAAGGTATCTTGTCACAGCTATCCTTTTTATAGATGCATTTTTTTTACTTCATATTTGGATACCTTTCCTGCATGTCTGTTTTGAGTGTATAAACAATTTTGTTTGTTGCTGTTGTGAGCACCATTAACCGATTCACCGATGAACGCGAGGAGCTGCGTGGCTTTACTCTCTAATTAATACTATAACAGCGTGCGCAACCACCACGATTGCCAGGCCGTTGTCTTCTAGTGCAATCAGTAGTGGCTCTAAGGCTCTGTCACAAAAAATCTGTCCGCATATGGGTCCTTGCGGACAACCCTTTCATACCTTCCTTATAATGTTTGGCGACCAGTCTTCCACTCCACTATCCTGTTTTTACAATAACCTTTAAGGCTGTTGTACAGAGCCGGCGGAACATTCATCTCTCTTAAGTCTTGCAAACTGCGACGGTCACCAAAGGTTGTCGAAAACACAAGCTGTGTCAATTAGGATTGCTGCTATGTATTTGTAATGAATTGTCTGTGTCATTTCTATGGCCCTGTTTACTGCGTCGTCGACGGATTTATGCGGTCGGAAACTAAACTTAAGTGGGCTAAGGCCGGAGAGCTGCCGGTGCCACTGAAGTCTGTCGCACAGCAGTCTCTCCTGTATCTTTGCCAGAATATTAATGAGGCATTTGGCCTGCACGTCTTAGGGTCTGTCAGGTCATTTTCCTCTGTTTTCTTCATTATAACTGCATTTTTTCTCTTCCATACATTCGGTATGAGTCCTTCCACTAGAACATCATTCAGAATGTCTGTTAGGTATGGCACGATAAGCGGAGCAGCTTGTCGATGGTTTAGGGGTGGATGCCAATAATGTCCATAGCTTTTTTGTTCTTTATTTTGTGCATTGCCAGTGCAACTTTCCTATGAGGAGATAGGATGGTGATACCTTCGTTTTCGTATTTGTCAAATTTTGTCTCCGAAAGCCGGTGTGAAGTTGGTTGTCCTGAATGTGGTCATCGTCAGGAAGTAGTTTGCTGAGGAGATACTGTGCTTGCATCTCCAGTCTCTTGTGGTAGTATCATCTGGTTTCTTCAGTGTTGATAATACTGTACGAGTATTTATACGTTTAGTCTGCAGTTTTAACAGCTTCCTCCCCCCCCCCCCCCCCTCCTCAAATGTTTAGTCCTAACGTATGTGTATTAGGTGTCCCAGTGGTCTATCCTGGCCTTATTTGGTTTGTTCTTGTACCAAGTTTAACGTCACGATTATATTGTAATCTAATTTTTATTTCCCGTGCTCCCGTGCTCTCTTCGAATGATGGTAATATCGTCGTTTATCAGGAGCGTCTTTCCTTAGTCTTGTTAATAGTGCTGACCATTATGCCTCTTGTTTCGGTGCGCCGCGTGCTGCAGGTATTGCTGTAGCTTAGTGTTCTCTGTAAGACGTGTGTAAGAACGTGAGCTCTGTAATCTATCCTCTCTTGGGTGAGACATAAGGGAATCTCTTGAGTCCCGTGTCTCAGTTTCCGTCAGTTTGCTTTACGTAGCAGACACCTTGGGTATAGTAATCTATCTGTACCTGTGTCTGTGAGCGTTTTAGTGTGTACAACTGTTCCGTTATAACCACTGAGTATTCTCTTATTGAGCACCGGCCAATTCGCTACCTGTATTAACAATACTCTATTCGCCAGAGAAATGTCTATGTAGCTGCCTACTCCACTAATTCCGTGGTAAGTGGGCTGCTGGCCTGATTTGTTTAAAGCGAGAAGGTTACATTCGCTTATATCGTCGACTATTACTTGTATTATTTGTCCTCTGGTAAAGTACCAGAGGGTTGCCATATTGTTTAAGTCTGTTAAGATAAGTATTGGTCTGCCATTTGCCAATCGATCAATTTCCTTTACTACTTCAGCAAAAGGTTCTATGTCAAATGACGACTTGGCTTATATTGATAAGATGATCAATGTAACCCTGCCTGAAGTTATTTCGACTGTAACGGTATGTTGTGTTCATATTTTCGTTATTTTTGTTAGTGTAATGCTATTTTTACTGCAGTGACTGCAGCCTTGGCCTTGTTCGTGCCTGTGATTTGCATGTACTGCCTCGGAATGTCTGGAAATCTTCCGTCTCGTGTGTACGGTTCTTGTAGACACATTATGTCTGCGGTACCTCGTCCACCAGCCTACAAGCTCTGCGGCCACTGTCGTGCTACCCACACAGTTTAGCTGCAAGCCCTACACAATGGAAATTTGGTAAAACCAAACAACTTTGGCCCCTCTGTGTGTAATAGAGGTACACGCGGCCATGTGCCCTTAACAGGTCCTTGTAGACACTGTCAAGGTTAATGTCCTCATTTCTTCGTTGACATGATTTACGTAAAAGTTTACAGAGTTCGAGTTTATCTGTTGGTAGGTTTTCAGCTCGTAGAATCATTCTGTCAGTTTGTTTAGTCATTGGGTAGCATATAGTGTCGCCACTGGGTGATTCAATCTTGTTACCAGTCTTAGTGCAGTTTGAAAAACTCCTTTCTTTTCCAGTAGACGAGGGCGCTAGTACTCCTCCATGTCATCGTAGTATAGTTTTGCTTCTTACTTCATTAACTTTTAATTCTGTCTGATATATTTTGTCGTGGTGTTTATCTCTTGATATAGTTTCGGGTTTGGTAATTGTGATGTCTCGTCGCTGTAAGATAGTTGTGATTTTTTCAGTGTGAGCTTTTTCTGCGTTCAAGTTCTTTTCAGAACTCATATGGTGTGTGGTCAGTTTATGTTGTTTGACGTTTTCTATCTGTGCTTGTTTCTCAGTGATAACTTTTTTTTTTAACCTGAGTTTTCTTTTCGTGCGTATTACCATCGTAGACGAAAAGTACAATTTGCATGTATGGTTTACATTGCGATATGTCGTATTGATACTTTTTGGAAGTTGTAGCTTCACTATACAGTATCCTATTCTCTGGCGAGGGAAGAATTAATTTAGACGGCCGGGTTGGCCATGTGGTTCTAGACGCTTCAGTCTGGAACCGAGCGACCGCTACGGTCGCAGGTTCGAATCCTGCCTCGGGTTTGGATGTGTGTGATGTCCGTAGGTTAGTTACGTTTAAGTAGTTCTAAGTTCTAGGGGACTGATGACCACAGATGTTAAGTCCCATAGTGCTCAGAGCCATTTTTGAAGAATTAATTTACTTTTGCGTTTCCTCTCTGTGCCCAGGTGTACGAGAGTTACGCCTGTTGTGAATGTGCTTGTTGTCATTGTTATCTACTTCTATGACGTGAGTTGTGCTGTGTGTAACGACTATCTCTTGATCCTGTTCTTGGTGTGCATGACCATATATGTGCAGTCTATGATCATCTTTATGTATTTCAATTGTGTGGAGTGTGTTGGTTTTAAGTTCTTCTTTACTCAGGGCTACCTCTTCCAGTTCTTCTACTCCAAGAAAACGTTGTCTTTTTGAGTGTTGCCGACTGGAAAAAGTTCTTGTTTCATGTGCCTCGCCACACTGCAGGCCATGACGCCGCATGAACACCCATCGTCAATGTAATCAGTTAGGCTAAATTATTTTTCTTTCACAATGTTGCAACTATTGATGAGATCCATGTTCGACGGAGAGTCTGTGGTCAGCAGGAGCCCAAGTTGTTGCCTCCAGGCTACTACACGTCGCCACCCTCTTTGTTTTCGTTCCTGGTAATTTGTGATTGCTTCTGCTAGGTGGGATGCTAGAGTTTATATTTGTGTTTTGTTGAGAGGAAGTCTGCTCATTTCCGTAGCTGATACTTATATTCATACCTAGATGCTCTATGAGTGTTGTGTCACTGCTTTTGTTTTGGTGTGTGCTAGTTTACAATATTGGAGACATCATATTCCGTTTTTTTTTTCTATTTGGCTTGGCTTAGTTCATTTTAATCCCTGAGTTTCGTTACATATTTATTTCCCATTCTTGCAAGAAACACATTTAACAGTTGTATCTTCATGACACTTGTATTTTTTAATAACGGGTTTCGCACATTTGCTGCAAATAACTTCCCTGTCACTTCTTTCCGACGAATGTCCTAAATCCCAACAGTTGAGGCACCTTTTTTCTGACACATAGTCCCTGATGCGTAAGGATTCAATTTGTATGCACACACTATCCCTCTGTAATGAAAGTAATCTGGCTGTTGATGTCACCTCGATAATATTAGTTACCGTTATTTTCCCTTTCGGAACAGATTTGAATGGTATTTTGATTTTTTGTTGAATTTCCTCTTTTGTGATGGTCGCTGAGATTTATTTCAAACAGTTCTCCTAGAAAGTCTTGATCTGTGGTGTTGGAAGGCTGTGTACTGCCAGGAGTGGTATCAGTACTCTGGGATCTTCGTATCGAATGTCCTCTAAGTCTGATATTTTTTCAATAATCTTCGACTTGTCTGCTCGTCTCTCAGTTTCAAGAATTTTTGCGTTTGTTGTATTTCTTATCACTTTAACATTTATTTATCAAGGCTAGGATTTATAGCTTTGTGTAACGTTTCCTTTATGGCTTTAGCATCCTGGTTGTTCTCTGATTTAAAAAAGAGGACAATTACCTGTTTATTTTTTGCCAATTCAATCTGTTCTTCAGCCCTCTTTTTCGGCTTCTTGACAGGACCACCTGCTGCGGCGGAGGCGAGAGTCAGTGGTGTTGGCCTCATTTCATTGCGCAATTTGTTGATTTTCTCTCTTTATGCCTGCGATCTCCATTTCCAAACGCTGAATTCTGTCTGTTGCGTCAGAGGCATTTGCCGTTGCTAATTCCCTGTGCAGTCTTTCGTGGGACAACAAAACACGCAGTAGCCGACAGGAGAAAATCTCCGATTCGCTTGGGAATGGGACCCGGCCCCCATCGATTAGTAGTCTGTCGCGCTGACCCCGCAGTTGGTGTTTAACGAAATGCTAAAATATTTTGAGTGAATGCTGATAGATACGTTTCCAGCATTCTACTGTACACCCAAAGTGACATTGGTGTGTTGTTACGTACTCGCTGTGTGAATAACTTACAGAAAAAAATCGATATTGACTAAAGTATTTGTGAAGCGAAAGTGCCATATATGTTCAGTTTCTGATTTATGCTGGCATGGTACGGTTACACAAAGTATGACTGATGCGCGACATTAAAAATTCAAGAAGGCGAGGTCGTTTACGTACGAATTTTGTAGCGAAAGAGACGGTAAATGCGACTCCGGCACAGGTAAGGGAGGAGCTGAAACGCACTGGGTTAAAACTTTATAGTAGTTTTCCAACTACGTGCCAGCAAAAATGTGAACATTGGGAAATGTGTACTCTGGTGTTTCCATGTTCACAAAAATACTCTGGATGGCTTGCCTTCGCACTCTAGCGACGTGTTGGCGGATCGGCAGCTTAATTTCCAGGTGGAAAGGGTAAAAATTTTGATAATGTTACCCACTGGCAAACATCCAACAATGTAATTCTTCGGAATTTTATTTTTTTCTAGTGATTAAACTAATTTAAGATGAATTTTTCTTTTCCTCCAATCATGGAAAAAATTTGATGTTTAAAATGGTAATGGAATTCATAGGAATATTTTAATTTTGAACGGGAGACTGAAGAGCAACATTCAAGAAAGCAAGGAACACACGTGAAAAACAATAGCGACAAAGTAACACTGCCAATGGTCGTAACAACGGAATAACTTTTTTCCTGTCTGTAGCTATAATTTTTATCCCTGTGGAATGTCTGGATGACATCTAACGTGGTGTCCTCTTTGCAGAGATGTTTGCACGTGTGAAGAAGTGGTTCTGCCGTCCTTCAGCAGAACAGGGCAGGGGGGAGCAGACCCGCGTGGAGAACCCCATCGTCCACGTGGCGGCCAGCTCGCAGGTGAGTTACGTCATACACAATGCTCGTGAAACTAAAGCACGAGGAAGCGATAGTTACTGATTTAGTGTTAACCGTGATAAATACATAATGTAATCAAAAGACTAGGCTGGACCAAAAGAGCTCAAACGGCAGTTATCTGTGACTATTGCTACGAATAAATACACCGTAAAGACGATGCTCAGGTCTGTGTGGACAGTAAGTATCCGAGTGAAGCATCTGGTGGAGGTGTCGCAGCGTTTTGTGTCAGGGGAGCCTCACTCACGTGACCCGGCGTAGGACCCGCCGTTGGATGGCGCCGGTGAAGATTGTCTGGCCGATCAGCAGGTGGTCGGCTGCTCCATGGTTGAGTGGGAAATCTGCACCAAGAGATGAGGATTCCCCACATGTGCTCCTGCCGGGAAGCGACTCTTTTTGTGAGGGGGCAAGACACGTAATCAGTCCTCTGACTCCTTTGAAGCGGCCGCTACTACATCCACAACTGTGCCTACCTCTTCAGCTTAGGGTGTCACATACTCCCACAGCCTTCGATTATTTGTTCATCATATTACAGCTTCTACTTTCTGATACGAACTTCAGCCTTTGTGCCTCGCTCTCATAAACTGGAAACCATTACGTGACTTCAAAACATGTCTTGTAGTCCATTCCCTTCTTTGGTCATTTCTTTCGTATATTCTTGCCCCGTATGCATACAATCTCCTCATTTCTTACCTTATCAGCCTCCTCAATTTTCTGCATACCTCTGTAACACCACATACCAAACGCTTCGGTTCTGTCCTTTTCAGATTTTTCCAGAACCCAATAATTATTCACTTTAGAACAATATACCCAGAAACGTCTTGCTTAAATGAAGACCAGGATTTGATATTAGTTGAAGAATGCATCTTCATCTGTCCTAGTCTTCTACTTAAATCACCCTTGCTTTTTAGGTCATACGTTATTTTGCTAGCAATGTACCACAATTCCTTCATCTCGTCTGATAAAAGGTCTCAAAACTCATCTCAAACTTATCTCTAATATCATTTCTGAAGATGTACACTACTTTCTTCTTTCATGAGTTTCCTCTCACCCCATATTATTTGCTCATTACGAAGTTTAGTGCGTTCTACAATTTCTGTAATTCTTCCTGACTTTCTCTGACGACATTACTGTCATCTGCGAAACTTATCATTGCTGTCCTTTAACCCGGAATATTAATTCCGATAAAGAAAGCTTCCCTTACTTCCGTCGTTGCTTACTCGACGTAAAGGCTGAACGGCTGTGCGGAAACACTGCATCCATGCTTTATGCCTTTTTTTTAACTCGAGAACACCCCATTTGATATTATGTTACAAAAATGTATTCTCGCTTTTGGTAAATATGTTATATTACCACTCTTTCGTAAGAGCACCCATGTAGTTCATATGTATAACTGTACTTGCATTCAACGTTTTGGGCTTCCGGATGCGAAACGACCAGACAACATGGACACCGATACTGTCGAGGCTCTAAATAGCACGATTTCCGTTATAGTGTCGCACAATCTATACTTATTAACTATTTCAACGTCAGAACACTTCATTTAAGAGCTTGTTGTCTGAAGCGGCATTCTCTTTTCCAACAGGTCCGAGCGTTCACTCTGGACGAGTTCTTTCTTCCGTTGATGGAAAACCGCCTGCATGGAGAGGAAGAGCGTGGAGGTGGTGGGGTGAGTACCACAGATCTCATGCTCTTCCGTTATTGGCGTGGTCTGAAGACAGTTGCTGGATATTCCTTCTCCTTATTTATGGTAGTAGAGGAGATGTCATCTTGCACTTATTCAGGGAATGTTTTTACTAATTTAATTATTTTGTAGCTGTGTAAATGGCTCTGAGCACCATGGGACTTAACTGCTGAGGTCATCAGTCCCTTAGAACTTAGAACTACTTAAACCTAACTAACCTAAGGACACAACACACAGCCATTCCCGAGGCAGGAATCGAGCCTGCGACCGCAGCGGTCGCGCGGTTCCAGAGTGCAGCGCCTAGAACCGCGCGGCCACGCAGGCCGGCATGTAGCTGTGTATCATAGGCGCCATTTTGTGTGTGTGTGCATGTGGGGAGGGATAAAAATTGTATAAGGAAAGCGTAGCTGGACTACGGTAAGCAGGTTAAAATGAATGGAACACGTAGCAGTTGTACTCAGATCAAGAGTTTTACATTCTACTGATTAGCTTCGAGAGCTGTATCAAACAGTTTATGGGCTGAAGATAACAACAACAATAAGAATAGCAACAACAACAACAACGTATATCGCATTGTATTCGCTAAACATTGATTCACTCTTCGGACGACACTAATACCCATGACAGTGCTATAGCTTTAAACACAATTTCACCACAATAACTTTAACCTGACAGGCCCTGACACACATACTTTTTACCAAGTTTGTATTCATTTAGTCGCTAACAAATTATTTTCAGTGCTAATGCAGAGTCTTGAGTTCGCAGTTACTGTTACATTCTTACCAAACCCATTAAGCCATCACACAACTGCCTGTTGGCATTCGTTCAGAATGTTTAATTTCTTCTCCAGGACGCTGCTGGTGCCTCGTCTGCCAGCTCGTCTAGTCTGGACACCGAGCCGTCCCGCTCTTCAGAGACTCCACACCGGGTGGCGCGCCAGTGGCGTTGGCGCCCTCAACCCACTGCAAGGGGAAGACGCCACAAGGTACGTCGACCATAGAGCTGCCACTATCGTTCGAATCCTCAGTTGAAGTTCGGATTCAGGTATAGACAGATAATTGCTTGGCCTCACTCTGTAGTTTGAACGGTGAAGTAAAAGAGGAACAGCAGCATGGTATTGTTGGGTGCGAGGCCTTCAAATGGTTCAAATGGCTCTGAGCACTATGGGACATAACATCGGTGGTCATCAGTCACCTAGAACTTAGAACTACTTAAAGCTAACTAACCTAAGGACATCACACACATCCATGCCTGAGGCAGGATTCGAACCTGCGACCGTAGCAGTCCTGCAGTTCCGTGCGAGACCTTCAGGAACTGTTCAGTATATTGCATTGACGATACAGAATATATTGGAATTTCTTTATAGAATGTAAATGCTGCTAGCTAGTAACATGCTTGCTTGATCTTCATCTTCTACGTTTATTTGCAACACTGCACACTGACAATTAGGTAAGCTGCGGAAATACACACTTTGACACGGAGTCAGCGGTTTTTCAGTAAAGAGGAGGAAGGATGTAATCCTTGCAGGACCTGTTGTGTACAGCATTACCTGCACGTTTTACACTGCATCGCATATCGCGTTCGAAATGGTGCTGTAGCGTTTACTTCGCACGACGTCTCGACACTGGCTCACGAGTTGTTCTCTGTACACAGATCTTACAACGCCTGAGGAAGATGAGCTGCCTGGGCGCCAGAGACCAGGAGACGGAGGAGGACTTGGAGGTGGAGGCCGTGCAGGAGGAGGGGCAGAGCGGCGATGTGCTGTCCGACATTCTGCAGGTGAGACTTTACTAGAATGACTTTCCGACACGTTATTAGAAACAACACGACTCCAGTAGTATTCTTTATGTTCTCATCGCAGCAGTTTATATTCGCATGTGTAGTATCAATCTCTGAATTACGTTCTAAAATTAGTGCATTCATCTTGGTGCTACATGAACATCTACATTTGTGCTCCGCAATCCACCTCGCGGTGTGTGGAGTAATAAACTTCCAGTAGACTGCTGCCGCTGCTAAGTTTAATGTACACGGTCCCTCACTCAACAATACTGAAAGAATACAATATACATAAGGGAGGTGTAGAACTGCGTGATACGATGGTTCAGAAATTCCGACCTAACATCAAAATTTTGTTCCTTCTTCCTCCGAAAGAAATTTCATTTGATCTGAATGGTAAATGCTTACGCGTAGCCCTCGCGTAGATGACACTATGTTCGAGAAAAGATCAAACTGTAGGCTACCGGATGTTGCTGAAGGCTATTCAAAAGGGAGAGGAACGATGCGCAGGAGAGAGGGCGACCATCACGTCAGGGTGATGAGAAGAACAGAGAAATTAAGGCGCCTCGTCCTATAAGTGATGTTTGCTTTGGTAGCGAAAGTCCATGGCTTGTATAGTAACACAAATCGAGATGGAGCCTATATTAAAAGCTATAGATGACGGAAATGCAGGGCGTGTATTACTGTGTTTCGTTTCGTCATGGAGAATAGTTGTTTTAAATTTTTCTAGGCAGTTTTCAGCAACTCAAAATGGCTGTATTAAGAAAAAACACTTAAACAATTTATTGGCTGCCAATCATTAACTGATTAATAAAATTGTTATGAAAGGAGAAACGGTTTTTACTTGTATTACCAGATACTTTGTCCTGTCCCAATGATGTGAATTCTAAGCACTTTAGAATTTCAAATTTAAATCTCTTTTTACGGAGTAATTTTCATATCTTTCACTTCAAACACACAAACATTACGTTTATATCATTTGAAAGAGAAACATCTTTCACGTAGAAAAGCGAGGAAAAGAATTTCCGTAGAATACATTAATAATAATTTCGCTAAGGCTGTAAAACCCACGAATGTTGCTAAAATGGCGTATAGCTTACAAGTGCTAAATATTAGGTCCCCCTACCTCTTGGACCACATGTTCTGTATCTAAACTCGTGTGTTCTTTTTCAGCAATGGCGCCTTCTCACTCTGGTCAAGTTCCTGTTGTTACTGGTGGGACACGGACAGCAAGGGGAGGAAGTTCGAGATACTGATGGGGTGAGTACCGCATAGTAAAGCTTGTTTGTGACAGCGGCTCGGAAATAGTTATATGATTCCCCAGTCCGTACCCGCCGGCAGTGTTTTGTTGCAATAAGCAGAATAACGACTCTTATGTCCACAGTGTTCGTGTAGTATTAATCCTGGAGCAGAAAATATAATTCAGTGTAAATTTGCGAATTGGTATAACTAGGAAAAGTAGTCGTTTCGACTCGATGAAATGTACTGATACATTAATGTAACGACCGTAATGTTTTGAGTCAAAGCAAAGCATCCTGTTAGTATTGCCATAGTATTTACACTTAACTTGATGCCAGGTCTCACCGTCGACTTCGGTGACATCTGCGTATATGTCCATACTCTGCAAATTACTCTGAAGTGCATGGCAGTAGGTGCTTGCCATTGCATCATTATCTTAAGATTCCTTTGCGTAACATTCACGTCTGGAACGCAGGAACAATGACCGCTAAAATGCCCCTACGCCCGAAGTAATTATTGCAGTCCTTGCAGTTTCCAACATTTTACTTTGTAATATTGTATAGCTCTGCCGATAGAATAGTTCAGTATCTAACAGCCCCAGTAGTTTGAATATCTGAACAGCATCGATACGACATTCACGCCAGCTGATATCTGCAGAAATTACTGTATTTTCCAGAATTTTTGTTTCCAAACAATGCACCATCTAATTTACTGTGTTGGTGGCGAAGTACTGAAGGTTCTGTATTTCGTTTACAGGACGTCGAAGACCCCCTTCCGTCCACCTCGGGGACTGTTCCCATCTGAGTGGCCAGCACTTCTGAGCCACCGACACGCCCGATACGTTTGCGACGTCGTCAGTGTCCGTCATGCGGAAGCGACCTGGACACCAGACGCTTCGCCTCAGAAGACGCCGCCATCTGTGTTCGCGGCTTCAGTTTTTGTAGAGAGTGTGTGGGGAGAAAAGGTGGGGAAGAAGAAAGGGAGAAGAAGGGACGAACGGCGGGGAGGGGGGGGGGGATGGTAGGGAGCCAACACTGTCTTACTGTATAATAAATTGCAATGACGACTTATTACCGCCTTTCCTTTATTATGTATCTCCTTTATTGTTCTTTCTATCTGTCAAGTTTATACTAACAACTACTACATGCTGCTATTAAGATGTCACATTGCTATTGTCCTAAAATGACTGTTCGGTACTTCGAAGAACAAATCAACAAAAGTGTATCTTTCTCAGAATGCTTTACGAGAAAATGATCGCTTGTCAATTTAGTTTCAATACACATATCTAGACCTGAAGTTAGCAGGATTAAAGAACAGTTAATGCTGTAACAACTCAAGTTACAGGCAAGCTGTAACAAATTAATTTATGATACTGCAAAATTTTAACCGTACATACTTATCCCACACATACACATCTTACCACAATTGGTGACATAGAGTATAACTGTCTTCTAGTGTACGCATTTTCAGTACTAAGTATTACCCAGTGTAACTGTTTCACAATGAAACCTTTTTCTTTTGTAAATGTTTTCCACTGTTTTTAACTATTTCCATACTAACTGCTTGTCAGTGCAACTACCTGTGTAACCATTTTCCAGTGTAATCATTTTCCAGAGTAGCTATTTTCCAGTACTACCGTTTTCTTTGTAACTGTTTCCAGTGAAAGCATTTCCAACGCAACTCTTTCCATTGCAACCCCTTCTCAACTAACTATTTTCTAGTATGACAATTTCCGATGTATCACTTTTTCAGTCAACTCATGTTCTGGAGTAACTTTTATAGTATAACCATTTTCCTGTTATTGTGACCCAATGATGCCACCTTCAAGGTGATCGTGTCATGACTTAAGAGCTTCATGGCTCATGACAGCAGGGACAGAATATAGAAATGAGTATGTAACATCATTAATCGAAGTGTCTTATTCATTTGAACTAGTCATGATGAAATAATTACACTGGAAATTAGTATATTGGAATTACACTGAAAATCAGCTACATTAGAAGACTATTATCTCAAAAAATTCTTATACGTGAAATAGTTACACTGGAAAACAGTTAAATTAGAAACAGTTACACTGGAAAACGGTTACGAAGGGAATGGCTACAATGAAAAATTTTGTACTAGGAAAGGGTTATGCTGACTGTGGTTGCATTGAAAAATAGTTACATTCAACAATGATTCTAACAGAAAAATGTTACACTGGGAATGCTTACACGAGGTAATGGTTACATCTGAAAATGTTTATACTGTCAATTATGATAGTGGAAACAGCTACACTGGAATGTGGTTACAATGGAAAACTGTTACACTGGAAAACGTTTCACAGGAAAATGTTTATACTCGAAAATGCTTACACTGGAAAATAGTTGCTCTGGAAAATGGTTAAATGACGAAGTTTACAATGGAATATAGTTACATAGGAAAGTGGTTATACTAGATATAGTCATACTATATAATAGTTACACTGGAAAATTATTACACTGACGAATTATTGCATTGGGAAACAGCTCCACTGGGAAATGGTTGCAATACAGAATTACTACACATTAAAACTATTGCACAGGAAAATGATTACACTGGAAAATGGCTAAACTGGGATATGATTACACTGGGAAATGATTACACTAGGAATGGTTACATCTGAAAATGGTTACACTAGCAAACGTTTACAGTGGAAAACAGCTACACTGGAAAATGGTTATAACAGAAAACAATAACACTAGAAAACTGTTATACAGGAAAATGCTCATGCTGTAAAATGCTTACACTGGAAAATGTGTACACTGGAATATAATTGCTCTAGAAAATACTTCCACAGGAAAATACTTCTACTGGAAGATGTTTACAATGGAAAATGGTTACCTTGAAAATTGCTACACTGGAAAATGATTAAAGTTGGAAATGGTTGCATCAGAAATTGTTTGCACTGGGAAATGTTTATACGTGGCATGGTTACACTAGGTAATAGTTCCACTGAATAATGGCTTCACCAGCAAATCGTTACAGCGGAAAACAGCTACACTGGAAAAGGTTACATTAGGAAATGATTAAACTGGTAAATAGTTATGGTTGAAATCGTTAAACTCGAAAATGGTTACAGAAGGAAATGGTTAAAATGGATTGCAGTTACATTGGAAAATAGTTATAGTAGGTATGGATATATAGATAAAGGTTATACTGAACAACTATTACTGTGGAATATGGTTGCTCTGAAAAATGCTTCCACTGGAAACTGCTTCTACTGGAAAGTTGTTCAGGTGGAAAATCAATGAACACGAAAATGGCTACATTGAATATTGGTTACACTGGTTAATGGTTAAAACTTGGAATTGGCTACTCTGGAAAATGGTTACAATGGCAGATGGGTACACTGGAGGAAGTGTATACTGAGTTTGGGTACACTAGGTAATGGTTACACTGGAGAAAGGCTACACTGGCAAATTAGTTGAGTGGAAAGCAACTACACTGCAAAGTGGTTACAACTGAAAATTGTACACTGAAAACCTGTTACACAGAAAAATGCTTATACTCGAAAATTCTTACGCAGGAAAATGCTTACAATGGAGAATGTTTAAACTCGGAAACGGTTACACTAAAAATGGCCACACTGGTAAACGGTTGCAGCGAAAAATGCTTACATTGGAAAATGGTTGCAATGGGAAATGTTTACAGAGGAAATTGGTCACAGTGAAAAATGGTTACAGTGAAAAAGTAGTTACAGTGGGAATTATCTACGGTCGAAAATCGTTACATTGATAAATTATGAAACTAGGAAGTAGATGCACTGGAATACAATAGCCTATATTTTATTATGGTTTTAGCCCAAGTTACAAGAGACAGATCCCTTACAAGTTGTCTATCTAATTGCTTGTAGGACCAAAATATTTAATTTTACGTATCTTTGTAAATACTAACCAAATTTAAAATTTTAAAATACTATATGATCTTATGTGAAGGTTCACCGAAATGAGACACGTATAACAGTTACAAACTGTAAATCTGTCTCCAGGCAGCGTAATGCATTTTGTGGAAATACCCAGAATACATTCACCCAGTATTTGAGAATGAGAACACATAGTGACTTGCAACAAGGTTCACACATCATCTCAAACCTGTAAGAAAACTTATCCTGCACAAAATGGTGTCATGCAATAAATCTGCCGCATCAGGTCTGATAAAGAAATTTGTGTCTTGTTCACTACTAACTGTATGCGCAACACATTTCGCAGATGGAGTCCACGTATTGCACTGAGAGTACATGGAAAACGATGTCATCATATGACAGATTGTCGGAAAGAAATGACTGTCATAAAATTGAGATGTATGAAAAACTAGGTTTTCCTTAAAACCGAGCACAATTACCCGAGAACAAACTCATCCATTGTCTCATAATGAGAGCAGTTAGTAACATCCAACAAAGTTTAACTTTTTTTGTAACCTTTCTTAAATTTCTTAGCTCCTAGATCTACATCAATTATCCGTAAGACGTGTGAAGATGTGTGGCGGAGGGTATTTTTCGAGCCATTAATTAATTCTCCCGTCCAGACCCTGTTTCATTTGCGAATGGTGCGTTGGAAGAATGATTGTCTGTAAACCTTAGTATTATCTCAAATTTCTCAAGTTTTTTCGTTGTCGTCATTTCGCGAGACGAATTTGGAAGGAAGTGATATGTTGCCCGACTCTACCCTGGATATATTCTCTTGTAATGTCAATAAAGTACCTCTTTGTGATGCATAACGACTCTTTTGTAGCATCTCCCACTAGAGAGTGAAGTGCAGCTCTGTAACGCCACGGGCCGACTTAACGATCCTATGATGAAGCACGCAGCATTTAATTATATTTTCTCTATATCTTCTATTAGTCCTACACGCTAAAAGTCCCAAAGTTGGAGCAGTATTCAAGAATGGGTCGAACAAGTTTTCTGTACGTCATTTCATTCGTGGATGAGTTATATTTCCTTATATCGGCACAGTCTTCCGGCGTTGCTACTTCCTTATAGACAACAGAATCAACTGTGAACAGTTTTATGTAGCTTCCGAAGTTTGCTACGAAATCACTTCAATAAAATCTATGTAATATCTCATTTCAGCTTTGATCCAAACTATGGTGCGCAAATATTTACGTTACAATAAATATGAAATACTGCATATGATATGTTAAAAAAAAATGAGCAACTTTCTATACACAACTTTTCCATGCTTAAATTTCACTTATTATGCAGGGTCTCTTTCGAAACACTCTCCTCCACAAATGATAAATAGCTCCCAAGGCAATTTCCACTTCCGGAGGCAGTCATGGTTCGCCCCTTGCTGGATCGCGTGAAGCGCCGTCTCCGAATATTCGATTATCTACTCTATGATCGAAAATGTTCGTCGTTTCAAAGGAGTTTTCAACTTTGAAAATTAAAAAAAGGTGCGGAGAGTACGGAGGATGAGGCAGCATTCTGATCTCACAGGCGAAGGTCTTTCTGGTCTTGACTCATGATTAGATTAGATTAAATCAATTTTGATTCCAATTGATCTGTAGTGAGGATATATATATATATATATATATATATATATATATATATATATATATATACCCACTGTCATACAGACGTTTGAGATTGTTCTTAGTGCGAAACAGGATGAACTGATGGCTGGTGTGATTTTCATGTCAGTCTTTATACATAGGTCTCCACCAACAACCCAGTAGTTTTGTAGACTTTAAGATTTAATCACCAACAACCAGATTCACACATACATTTGGACGCATTTTCTCAAAACTGTGTGGAATGGTTTTGTTATTCATATTTGATGCTGCAGCCGGAATACTTTTCACGGACTAACTAGTAAAGATGCCAATGCCAATGCCATCAGCAAAATCTGTATGTATACTCATATTTTATCTAATTCTCTTGGCACTTAATTACGGTATTTGACCTCTGAAACTGGGCGAAACTGCACTTCTGCTGAACGAAGTCCAGCTGCTGAGTTCGCCGCAGGCTATAACTGGAAAGAAAATCAGATTTCCCGCAGTACAACATTCCAAAATTGTGTAGTCCATCCGCCCGAAAGTCTGTTACGTTGCGCAAAGCATCGGGAGTCACACGCACTGTCACCCGAAGAAAAAAAATATCGTAACTAACTTTTCAAAGAAACAACTATGCGAATTCCATACTCTTCTCATAAAATAGTCATTAATGTTCATATTTCACTTATTTCGACGTTCTCTTTTCACTAACGCTTGGATTTTCAAAAATTCAAAAAATGGCTGACTGTCATTAATAGAGTCCAGTATCGTCATACAAAATTACATGCACGCGCTTCCAACCAAATAATTGACACTATAGTGCGTTATTTCGTTTTTTTCGTAGCACATTTGCAAACTCGAGACAGAACCCGATGCGTCACAGAGCACGTAGCTTCTTTCTCGCAATCACACATCAAAGATTGCACCTCATCTAACATTTTTATGTTAAGGAGTGTTGGAGAGGAATGCAACTAGCATGGCTGCACACTTATGTGTTTAATGTGTAGCTGCCAGAAGATTAGTTAGAGTTAGAGAAGCAACACGACTGCATTTAAGTTTGTGAGAAACAAAAGAAGAGCTTAAAAGAGATACAAAAAAAGATGCAGGAAGCCTATTGCGATGAGTGCTTAAGCTGTACTTGATGATACGAATGTTTCACACGGTTTAAAAATATCCAGCTGGAAGTTCATGACCCTCGTTGAGGCTGCCGTTCCATGTCCGCCGACGACGCTCATGTCACGAACGTTAACGAATATGTGCATGCAACCTAAAGACTGCCTGTACGAGAGATTGCAGAAGAATGTAACATTTGAATTGAATCATGTCATGAAGTACTGATACAGCATCTTGGAATGCATCGTCTTGCCGCTGAGTTCGTGCCACGACTAATACGTAGCAGGTCATGAATACCAGGTCATCAATTTTTTTAAACCTAGTGCTGATCTGGAGCAGGTGTCAGAGGATTTAGGATCACTTTGCAAAGATTTCACTAAGGAAGAAACCGTGGTTATAGTGGGTGGGCCAGGTAATAATACTGACAGAGTTCCTGGGTATAGTATACAGTGTGACTTATTACATCAGCGTAAACAGGTGTTGGTTAAGAATTTTCCACAATCAGCAGAAATTTCAACTCTACCCAGTTTTAAGTCAGTGAATGTGAAATGTCAGCTATCTTTATTGCATCAGAATATTCAAAGGCTGAGAAATAAAATAAAGAATAAATTATCTGTGTAGAGGAATCATAGTCCTCAATCCCAGCTGACATAATCTGCCTCTTTGATTATCATGTAACCATTCGTATGGATCTTGCAGGATTTAGGTTAGCATCTCACTTTTGTAGAGCAGAAATGGATAATGGAGGAGTTGCCACATTCTTCAGGAACTGTCATAAATTTTAGGACATAGACATTCATAAATTTAGCCTAGAACAGCATATGGAGGCATGTGCAACAGAAATAGAATATCACAAAAAAATTCTTCATAATATTAAGTATATATCGAGCACCTATAGGTAACTTTTATCTGTTCATAAACCACCTTGAAGCTATACTGGAACATTTTACGACCAAAAACAAAGAATTAGTGGTTGCTGGTGACTTGAGTGTAGATTTCCTTAAAGACTCTCTCAATAAGAACTTACTTGATTCAGTAGCACTATCATTTAATATAATTTCTTCTCTAAAGTTCCCCACTAGAATAACCAATTGCTCACAAACAGCCATTGACAATACCTTATAGAAAAGACCAATGAAAAAAATTATGTTACAAAACCAATAGTCAATGGCCTCTCAGACCATGACATGCAGTTCCTTCTGTTAAATGTTAATACTGAACAGGATATAAAATCTGTTAAATCTGAGCTCATGAGGGTAATCAATAAGCTAAAAATTGATTATTTTAGGACACTCTTCAGCGATATTCACTAGAGTGATGTTTACAGTGCTCATGGCATGAATGAAGTAGATAACACTTTTGCTAATAAAGTGCTTACCTTATTTGAACACTGTTTTCCTCCAAAACTAAGCAAGGTTACAGCAAAGTCTATAGAGAAGATACAGATTACTCAAGGCATAGAGGTTTCTTGTAAAACAAAAAGAAAACTGTATCTGTCCATCCGAAACAGTTCTGATGTTCATGCCATAACACATTACAGGAAATACTGCAAAGTATTAAAGACTGTAATACAGACATCAATGCAAATATATTACAAGGAAAAGATGGTCATATCAGATAACAGAATAAAGACGATATGGGATATGTTGAAGGAGGAGACCGGTAGAACCAGACAGTAGGAGGGACAAACAGTATTAAGAGTAAATGATACATTGGTGACAGATCTGTATAGTGTAGCAGAACATTTTAATAAACACTTTCTTACTGTTACTGTAAAGATGGGGTTGTCAGGTTCTGTAGATGCTGCTATGGAATATCTCAGACGAGACATTTCAAGTAACTTCCATAATACGAGTTTGACCCTCACTACAACAGCAGTAGTAAAGTCCAACTTAAAATCTTTAAAATCAAAAACATGTAGTGGGTATGATGAAATATCAACAACGTTAATTAAAGGATGTGATTCTGAGTTAATAACATATTAGGCTATTGGAGTTACCAGTCATTTATCAGTGGAATATTTCATGTATGGTTGAAATATTCCAAAGTTAAGCCACTGTTTAAGAATGGAGGTAAAGAAATAGCATAAAATTTAGGTCCAGTTTCACTTTTGCCACCATTCTCAAAAATTTTAGAAAATATAGTGTATAATCTGCTTTATAACCATCTTATCACAAGTAACATACTGTCAAAGTCGCACTTCGGATTCTTAAATGGTTATGATATTGACAATGCTATCTCCAGTTACAGTGAAAAATGTGCTTAATTCGAAGGACAAAAATTGCAACCAACTGGTATATTTAGTGATCTGTGAAAGGTTTTTGACTGTGTAAGTCACAATATCCTTTTAAATAAATTACAATATTATGGTGTGACAGGAAATGCTGAAAATTGATTCATATCTTATATCTCTGGCAGGAAATAGTGTGTATTATGTTTTCAGGCATCATCCTACTGGGAACTTATTACATGTGTGGTCACACAAGGTTCCATCCTAGGGCCATTACTGTTTCTTGTGTATATCAATGACCTTTCATTAGTACAATTACCAGATGCCAAGTTTCTTAGCCAATGATACAAACATTGCAATAAATAGCAAATCAAGTGTAGTTTTAGAAAGATCGGCTAATAAAGTATTTGTGGTAATTAATCACTGGTTGCTAGTCAATTCTTTGGCACTAAACTTTCAAGAAACACACATACTGCAGTTCAGAACATGTAAGGGGTGTCCCACGAGTATATGCCTAACATATGATGAAAAGCAAATAAAAGAAGTGGACAGGTTTCAATTTTTGTGATTACAGCTTGATGATAAATTCAACTGGATGGAGGACACCACAGAACTGCGGAAGCGTCATAACAAATCTCTATTTGCAATGCGAATTGTGTCAGATATAACGGATATAAAGATGAAAAGCTATGCTTTTTTTCATTCCATAATTTCATATGCGATTTTTTTTGGAGATAATTCATCAAGCCAAGCTGAAGTTTTCTGAGCACAAAAACGTCCAATAACAGTTATATGATGTGTGAACTCAAGAACAGTCTGCAGAAGCCTGTTTAGGGAACAAGGGATACTAGAAACTGCTTCCCAATATAGTTTTTATAATGAAATTTTTCATTGAAAATATATCACGCTTTCAAACCAACAGCTAAATACATGGAATAAATACTTGAAACAAGAATAATCTTCACAAGCATTTAAATTCACTTGCTCTTGCACAAAATAGTGTGCATTATTCAAGAACACACATTTTCAATGACATGCCAGCAGCTAGAAAAAAAGTTGACAACCAATGAAATTCAGATTAAGAGAAGTCTAGAGGATTAAATGGTGGCTAACAATCCAACTTGTGCACCATTTCAGTGCAGTAATGTGTTCATTTTAAATAAGTATTGCAGTAGTTATATGTTTATTACCTTATAAATACAAAAAACATTTTTTTTAAATTCAGTGCACTAATGCGATCTTAGCAAATAGGTGTAAAATGATTCTTTCATATAGTGGCCATTACAAAAAATTACGATCATTCTACATGGGACCTGTGGAATGTACATTAGCTTATTTGTTTCAGTTCTAAATATTTGTCATGTATTAATGTTTTTCTGACATGTTCTACATACTGGAGGACCTCCTCACTACGGATCAATTGGAATCAAAGTAAATCTAATCTAATCTAATCATGTGACAAGACCAGAAAGACCTTCGCCTGTGAGGTCAGAGTGCTGCCTCATCCTCTGTACTCTCCAAACCCTGCCCCAGCGCACGTTTTTTTTTTTTTTTTTTTTTAATTTTCAAAGTTTAAAACCCCGTTGAAACGACGAAACTCTGCAATCATAGAGTAAATAATCGAAAATTCGCAGACAGCGCTTCGCGCGATCCAGCAAGAGGCGAACCAAGACTGCTTCCGGAAGTGGAAACGGGTTTGAGAGCTATTTATCATTTGTGGAAGAGAGTGTTTCGAAAGAGACTATGCACAATAACTAAAATCTAAGCATGGAAAAGCTATGTGAAGGAAGTTGCTGATTTTCTAACAGATCTCGTACATTGTGTCCCATTTACCGTAACGTAAATATTTGCACACCACAGATGAGAGCATTGCTGAAATGGGATGTTACATTTATTTTATTGAAGAGATTTCTTAGCAAACGTCGGACGCTATATAAAGCCGTTCATCGTTGATTCTGTTGTCTGTAAGAAAGTAGCAAATCCTGATGACTGTGCCGATTTGCAAAAGGACCTGTAGAGGATTCGTAAGGGGTGCGAGCTATGGCAGTTGACCCTGAACGAAAATAAATGTAACGTACTGCTAATACACAGGAGATGATATCCACTGCTGTACAACTACACCTCTGATAACGAATTGCCAGAAAGAGTATCTGTTGTAAAATATCATGCAGAAACCATCCGTAGCGAATTAAGTGGAGTAACCGCATAAAACATATAGTGCGGAGAGTAGGTGTCAAACTGAAATTCATAGAAAGGCTCTTAAGGAAATGTAACTGATCTACGAATGTGATGTACAAGAGACTTGTTCGACCCATTCTTGAATATTGCTCCCAATTTGGGACTTATAACAGGTAGGACTAACAGCAGATATAGAGAAAATCTAACGAAAGGCTGTGTGCTTCATCATGGGATCGTTAAGTCGGTCCGAGAGCGTTACAGAGCTGAGCATCACACTCCAATGTCAGATGCTACAGGAGAAGCCTTATTCATCACAGAGAGGTTCGGTTTTGACATTACAAGTGTGTTAATCCAGGGAACAGATGGGCAACATATACTTTCTTCCAAATACGTCTCACGAAATGAGGACAAAGAGAATACGCGAGAAATTTGAGATAATACGAAGGTTGACAGACAATTCCTCCCAGGCACCATTCGCAAATGAAACAGAATCTGGACGGGAGAATTAATTAATGACACGAAAAATACAACGGAAACACACCTTCATTCGACTTACGGATAATCGATGGAGATGTTGGATCGAATAAATTTAGGAAAGGTTAGAAAAAAGTTAAAGTTTGTTGGATGTTATTAACTGCTCTCTTTATGAGACAATGGTGAATTTATTCTCGGCTATTTGTGCTCAGTTTTAAGTAAGGGCTAGTTTTTCACTTATCTCAGTGTTATGGCAGGCAGTCATTTCTTTGCGACAATGTGTCGTATGATGACACAATTTTTCAGGTACACTCAGTGCTATACGTGGAGTGCATCTGCGAAATGTGACGCGTACACAGTTGGTAGTAAACAAGAAATAAATTTAATTATTAGACCTGATGCGGCACACTTACTGCATGACACCATTTTGTGCAGGATCAGAGAGAAAAAGTTTTCTTAAAAGTTTGAAATTATATGTGAACCATGTTGCAAGTCACTATGTGTTCTCATTCTCAAATACTGGGTGAATATACTCAACGTATTTCCACAAAATATATTATGCTGCCGTGAGACATATTTACAGTTTGTAACTGTAATACTTGTCTCATTTCGTTGAACCTTCACACAAGATTATATAGTATTTTAAAATTTTACATTTGCTTAGTATAGATACCTAAAATCAAATTTCTTGGCCCTATAAGCAATTATATAGATAACTTGTAAGGGATCTGTCACCTGTAAGTTGAGATAAAACCTTATTACAGTGTTTCTAATTGTTTTCCAGTGTATCTACTTCCCAGTTTCATAATTTTTCCGTGTAACGTTTCTCGACGGTAGATATTTTCCGCTGTAACTACGTACATCTGTAACCATTTTCCACTGTGGCCATTTTCCTCTGTAACCATTTCCCGTTGCACCCATTTTCTAGTGTAAGCATTTTCCAGTGCAAGACTTTACCAGTGCAATAGTTACCCAGTGTGACCATTTTCTAGAGTAACCATTTCCGAGTTTAACCATTTTCCAGCGTAAGAATTTTCGAGTATAAGCATTTTACTGTGTAACGGATTTTCAGTGTACAATTTTAAATTGTAACCATTTTGCACTGTAGTTGTTTTCTGCTCTACTAATTTGCCAGTGTAACCATCCTCCAGTGTAACCACTACCTAGTATAACCATACCCACTACACCCTTCCAACAGTGTACCCATTTGCCAGTGTAACCATTTTCCACAGTAACCATTTCACAGTTTTAAACGTTATCCAGTGTAACAAATTTCCACTGTAACCATTTTCGAGTTCTTTGATTTTCCACCCGAACAATTTTCCAGTAGAAGCAGTTTCCAGTGGAAGCATTTTCCAGAGCAACCATTTTCCAGAGTAACAGTTTTACAGTATAGCTATTATCTAATTATCCTTACCCAGTATAACCATTTACCAGTGCAACTGCATTCGAGTGTAACTGTTTCCCTCTGTAGCCATTTTCAAGTTTAACGATTTCAACATTTCCTAATGTAACCTTTTCCAGTGTAGCTGTTCCCCACTGTATCGATTTTCTGGTGTAGCCATTTCTCAGTGAAACCATTACCTAGTGTAACCATGCCACGTGTAAACATTTTGTAGTGTACACAATTTCTGTTGCAACCATTTTCCACTTTAACCATTTTCTGGCGTAGGAATTTTCAATGTAATCATTTTCTGTTGTAAACATCTTCCAGTAAAAGCTTTTTACAGTGGAAATATTTTCCAAAGCAAGTATATTCCTGTGTAACCACTCCCTGTGCAAACATTTTCCAGTGAAAGCATTTTACAGAATAAGCATTTTCCTGTAATACATTTTTCTAGTGTAAAAGTTTTCTGTTATAACCATTTTCCGGTGTAGCTATTTCACACTGTAAAAATTTGCCAGTGTAACCATTTTCAGATGTAACCATTATCTCATTTAACCATTCCTAGTGTAACCATTTTCCAGTGTAATCACTTACTAGTTTAACCATTTCCCAGTGTAAGGATTTTCCGGTGCGATAGTTTTCCAGTGTAATAGGTCTATATTGTAATCATTTTTCAGTGGAGCTGTTTTCCACTACTGTAATTTTCTAGTGTAATCATTTTCCAATGTAACTATTACATAGTGTGACCATACCTAGTGTGGTGTCACCGCCAGACACCACGCTTGCTAGGTGGTAGCTTAAATCGGCCGCGGTCCATTTAGTACATGTCGGACCCGCGTGTCGCCACTGTGTGATCGCAGACCGAGCGCCACCACAAGGCAGGTCTCGAGTTACGGAATAGCACTCGCCCCAGTTGTACGACGACTTTGTTAGCGACTACACTGACGAAGCCTTTCTCTCATTTGCCGAGAGACAGTTAGAATAGCCTTCAGCTAAGTCCATGGCTACGACCTAGCAAGGCGCCATTAGCCTTACATAGTTTGATAGTTATCGTATAAAATGTCTCATCAAGAATGTTGTAAACCAACAAGGATAATTAAAAGTTAAGTATTCGAGGAGCTGCATACTTTTCTTGTTAGAATTCACTACTTATCCTGTTCCAGACTTGACGCCAGTCGGCGTGTGTGTACGCGTGCCTTTCGGCTCCCTTCTCAGTGTGGCGTAGCTAGCTTGTTACGCCACAACACCTAGTATAACCACTTTCCCATGCAACTATTTTCCAGTGTAAACTTTCTGTCATTTAACGGTTCTCCAGTATAAACATTTTCCTGTGAAATGTTCTCCAGTGTAACAGTTTTCCATTGTAACTACTTTCCAGTGTAGCTGTTTCCACTATCATAATTGCCAGTGTAAGCATTTTCAGATGTTACCATTACCTCATGTAGTCATTCCCAGTGTAACAATTGTCTGGTACAATAATTTTCGAAATTAACTATTTTTCAATGCAACGACTGTCAGCATAACCATTTCCAAAGTATTTTTCTAGTACAAAATTTTTTATTGTAAACATTTTCTTTGTAACTGTTTCCCGGTGTAACTATTTCTAGTTTAATTGTTTTCCAGTGTAGCCATTTCAAGTATAAGAATTTTCCAGGGTAACAGTCTTCTAACGTAACTGATTTTCAGTGCAATTCCAATGTACTAATTTACAGTGTAATTGCTTTATCATGACTTTTTCAAATAAAGAAGACACATAGACTCATGATGCTACATACTCGTTTCTATACTCTGTCCTAGCTGTCATGAGCCATGGAGCTCTTAAGTCATGACATGGCGTCAGATGTTGATCCTTCAAGGTGGCATCATTGGGTCACAATAATGGGAAAATGGTTATACTACAAAAGTTATTCCTGAACATGAGTTGACTGAAAAAGTGATACTTTGGAAACAGTCATACTAGGAAACAGTTACACTGGAAAGGGTTACAGTGGAAACAGTTACGTTGGTAATGCTTTCACTGGAATCAATTACACAGGAAAATGGTTACACTGGAAAAGATCTATATTGGAAAAGGTTAGACTGGAAAATGTTTGCACTGAAAAATGATTACACAGGGAAATGATTACACAGATAGTTTCACTGACAAGCAGATAGAATGGAAATAGCTAAAAATAGTGGAAAACATTTACAAAAGAAAATTGTTTCATTGTAAAACAGTTACACTGGGTAATGCTTAATACTGGAAATGGGTACACTGGAAGGCAGTTACATTGGATGTCACCAATTGTGGTAAGATGTCTGTGTGTGGGATGTTTATGTATGGTTAAGGTTTTGCAGTATCATGGAATTATTTGTTGTAAGTTTCTTGTACGTTGGGTTGTTACAAAATTAACTGTTCTTAAATAATATTAACTTCAGGTCTAGATATGTCTAGTGAAACGAAACAGACATGTGGTAATTTCCTTGGAAGGCATTTTGCGGAAGATACACTTTTGCTCTTCTTTGGAGCACCAAACAGTCATTTAAGGGCAATAGTAATTTGACATCTTAATAGCAGCATGTAGGAGTTGTTAGGAAAAACTTGATACATAAAATAAAAGAACAAATAAGTAGATAGATAGCAAAGGAAAGGCGGTAGTAAGTCTGTATTAATCTTTATTAAAGAGTAAGACAGACAGAGTTGGCCCCCTGCCTTCCCCCCCCCCCCCCCCCCCCCCCCCCCGCGCCACATGCCCCTCTTCAACCCCTTTCTTCTTTCCCACCACTGCTCCCCACCTCCTCTTTACAACAACTGAAGCCGCGAAAACAGGTGGTAACGGCGGCGTCTTCTGAGACGAAGCGTCTGGTGTCAGGTTCGCTCCGCATGACGGACACTGACGACGTCGCATATGTATCGGGCGTGTCGGTGGCTCAGAAGTGCTGGCCACTCAGATGGGTACAGCCCCAGAAGTGGACGGGAGAGGGTCTTCGGTGTCCTGTAAACGAAATACAGAACCTTCGGTATTTCGCCACGAACACAGTAAATTATATGGTGCATTGTTGGAAAATAAAAAATTCAGAAAAATACGGTAACTTCTACGGATATCAACTAGCGTCAATGTCGTAACGATGGTGTTCAGATTTTCAAACCGCCGAATGCACACAGCTTGATCGGCTTCAAGGCTGAGAAACATTTGTGTGGTGACTTCACTATCACTCGGTGCTGTTAGACACTGAACTATTCTATCTGCAGCGCTATACAACATTAAAAAGTAAAATGTTGGAAACTGCAACTCGTGACAGGTACCAGTCGGTACCACAACCAATTTCGTACACTTACTCCTCACGTCATCTGGAGCCTTGGTCCGAGGTTGATCTTTCAGACCGTAATCAGTAACCAGAATTTAAAAAAAAAAAAAAAAAAAAAAATTGTGATCTTGACTGTGTACTGTTAGGACAGTAAACACTAAGTGGAACCTAACAGAATGCTTTGCTTTGGTTCAAAACATAACTGCCGTAACATTAATGTGTCAGTACATTTTATCCAGTAGAAGCGACTACCTTTCCTAGTTACACCAACGTGCAAATTGACAAGCAATTATATTTTCTGCTCCAGCATTAATACTACTGGAACACTGTGGACGTAAGAGTGGTTATTCTGCTTATTGCAACAAGCCACTGCTGCCGGGTACAGACGGGGGAACTATTTCCGAGCCGCTGTCACAAGCAAGCTGTATTTTGAGGTACTCACCCCATCAGTATCTCGAACTTCCTCCCCTTGCTGTCCGGGTCCCACCAGTAGCAACAGGAACTTGACGAGAGTGAGAAGGCGCCATTGCTGAAAAAGAACCCACAAATTTTGATACAGAACATGTAGTCGAAGAGGTAGGAATAAGTAATACTTAGCACTTTTAGGCTATATGCCATCGTAGCAATACTCGTGTGTTTTACAGCCTTAGCTAAATTATTATTAATGTATTCTAAGGAAATTCTTTTACTCGCTTCTTTACGTGAAAGATGTTTCTCTTTCGAATGATATAAACGTAAAGTTTGTGTGTTTGAAGTGAGAAATATGAAAATTTCTCCGTAAAAAGAGATTTAAATTTGAAATTCTAAAGTGCTTAGAATTCACATCATTGGGACACGACAAGGTGTCTGGTAATACAAGTAAAAAGCGTTTCTCCTTTCATAACAATTTTATTAATCAGTTAATGATTGGCAGCCAATAAATTTTGTTAAGTGTCTTTTTTTTTAATACAGCCATTCTGAGTTGCTGAAAACTGCCTGGGAACATTTAAAAGAATTGTTCTTTATGATGAAACGAAATATAGTAATACACGTCCCACATTTCCGTCATCTATAACTTTTAATATAGGCCCCATCTCGATTTGTGTTACTGTACAAGCCGGGGACTTTCACTACCAAAGCAAACATCACTTATAGGACGAGGTGCCTTAAATTCTCTGTTCTTCTCATCACCCAGACGTGATGGTTGCCCTCTGTCCTGTGCATCGTTCCTGTACCTTTTGAAAAGTCTTGCAGTGGTATCAGGAACACTACAATTTGATCTTTCTCCGAACTGAGTGTCACATACACAAGGGCTACACATATGGCATTTACCATACTGATCAAATGAAATATCTTTCTGAGGTAGAAGGAAAAAAATTTTGATGTCAGGTCGGAATTTCTGAACCATCCTATCACGCAGTTCTACACCTCCCTTATGTATATTGTATTCTTTCAGTATTGTTGAGTGAGGGACCGTGTACATTAAACTTAGCAGCGGCAGCAGTCTACTGGAAGTTTATTACTCCACACACCGCGAGGTGGATTGCGGAGCACAAATGTAGATGTTCATGTAGCACCAAGATGAATGCACTAATTTTAGAACGTAATTCACAGATTGATACTACACATGCAAATATAAACTGCTGCGATGAGAACATAAAGAAAAAAAATACTACTGGAGTCGTGTTGTTTCTAATAACGCGTCGGAAAGTCATTCTAGCAAAGCCTCACCTGCAGAATGTCGGACAGCACATCGCCGCTCTGCCGCTCCCCTTCCACGGCCTCCTCCGTCTCATGGTCTCTGGCGCCCAGGCAGCTCATCTTCCTGAGGCGTTGGAAGATCTGTGTACAGAGAACAAAGTGTGAGGCAGTGTCCAGACGTCGTGCGTAAGTAAACGCTACAGCACCATTTCGAACGCGGTATGCGATGCGGTGTAAAACTTGCAGGTAATGCTGTACACAACAGGTCCTGCAAGGATTACATGCTTCCTCCTCTATACTGAAAAAACCCCTGACTCCGTGTCAAAGTGTGTAATTCCGCAGCTTACCTAATTGTCAGTGTTCAGTGTTGCAAATAAACGTTGAAGATGAAGATCAAGCAAGCATGTTACTAGCAAGCAGCATTTACATTCTGTAAAGAAATTCCAATACATTCTGTGTCGTCCATGCAATATACTTAACAGTTCCTGAAGGTCTCGCGCCCAACAATACCATGCTGCTGTTCCTCTTTTACTTCACCATTCCAACTACACACTGAGACGAAGCGATTTTCTGTCTATACCTGAATCCGAACTTGAACTGAGGATTCGAACGATAGTGGCAGCTGTTTGGGGGACGTACCTTGTGGCGTCTTCCCCTTCCGGTGGGCTGTTGGCACCAACGCCACTGGCGCGCGACCCGGTGTGGTGTCTCTGAAGACCGGGACGGCTCGGTGTCCAGACTAGTCGAGCTGGCAGACGAGGCACCAGCAGCGTCCTGGAGAAGAAATTAAAAATTCTGAACGAATGCCAACAGGCAGTGGTATGGTGGCTTAATGGGTTTGGTAAGAATGTAACAGTAACTGCGAACTCAAGTCTCTGCATTAGCACTGAAAATAATTTGTTAGCGACTAAATGAATACAAACTTGGCAACAAGTTGTGTGTGTCATGGCCTGTCAGGTTAAAGTTATTGTGGTGTAATTGTGTTTAAAGCTATAGCACTGTCATTGGTATTAGTGTCGTCCGAGTAGCGAGTCAATGGTTAGCTAATACAATACGATATATGTTGTTGTTGTTTCTATTCTTATTGTTGTTGTTATCTTCAGCCCATAAACTTGTATGATACAGCTCTCGAAACTAATCAGTAGAGTGTAAAACTCTTGATCCGAGTACAACTGCTACGTGTTCCATTCATTTTAACCTCCTTGCCGTAGTCCAGCTACGCTTTCCTTATACAATTTTTATCCCTCCCCACATGCACACACACAAAATGGCGCCTATCATACACAGCTACATGGCGGCCTGCGTGGCCGCGCGGTTCTAGGCGCTGCAGTCTGAAACCGCGCGACCACTGCGGTCGCAGGCGCGAATCCTGCCTCGGGAATGGCTGTGTGTTATGTCCTTAGGTTAGTTAGGTTTAAGTAGTTCTAAGTTCTAGGGGACTGATGACCTCAGCAGTTAAGCCCCATGGTGCTCAGAGCCATTTGCACAGCTACAAAATAAATACATTAGAAAAAACATTCCCTGAATGAGTGCAAGATGACAACTCCACTGCTAGCATAAATAAGGAGAAGAAATAACCAGCAACTGTCTTCAGACCACTCATAGAACGGGAGAGTAGCGAACCTGTGGTACTCACCCCACCACCTCCGCGCTCTTCCTCTCCATGTAGGCGGTTTTCCATCAACAGAAGAAAGAACTCGTCCAGAGTGAACGCTCGCTCCTGTTTGAAAAGAGAATGCTGTTTTAGACAACGAGCATTTAATTGAAGTTTTAGGACGTTGTGATAGTCAACAAGTATAGATTGTGTGGCACTATTACAGAAATCGTGCTTTTTAGAGCATCGACAGAATCCATGCCTATGTTGTCTGGTTAAAGTATGCAAGACATATTCGTGGATACCAGTCATCATTGATCGTTTCGTATCCGGAAGCCAAAAACGTTGAATGCCAGGACAGTAATACATATCAACTACATGGGTGCTCTAGCAAAAGATTGGTCATATATTTACCAACCGCGAGAGGGAATATTTGTAACAAGACATCAAAAGGGGTGTATTCTAGTTACAACAAGGCATAAGTCATGAATGTATTGTTTCTCCACAGCCGTTCATCCTCTGCGTCGAGTAAGCAACGAAGGAAGTAATGGAAAGTTTCAGGATCGGAATTAATATTCCGGGTTAAAGGACATCAATGATAAGATTCACAGATGAACAGTAAGATCGTCAGTGAAAGTGACATGTAGAACGTACTAAACTGCGGAATGAGCAAAGGAAATGGGTTGAGAGGAAAGTCGTGAAAGAAAAAAGTTGTGTACATCTTCAGAAATTGGAGATAAACTTGAGATCAGATCTGAGACCTTGTATCAGACGAGGTGAAGGAATTGTGGTAAATTGATAACAAAATAACGTATGACGTAAAACGCAAGGAGAATTTAGGTAGCAGACTAAGACAGATGAAGATGCATTCCGCAACTAATATCAATCCCAGGTCTTAGTGCGAGCAAGTCGTTTCTGAGAATATTGTGCGAAAGTGAATAATTATTGGCCTCTAGGAAAATCTGAAAAGGACAGAATCGAAGCGTTTGGTATGTGGTGTTATAGAGATATGCAGACAAATGAGGAAGCTGATGTGGTAAGAAATGAAGACACTGTACAGAGACGGGACAAGAATATATGAAAGAAATGATCATATGAACGGAATGGACTACAAGACATGTTTTGAAGTCAGGTAATGCTTTCCATTTTATGAGAGCGAGATACAGAGTGCGAAATTCGTAACAGAAAGTAGAAGCTTTAATATGACGAATAAATAATCGAAGTCGGTGGTAGTATCTGGTACTCAAAGCTGAAGAGGTAGGCACAGTTGTGGAAGTCGTAGCGGCCGCTTCAAACGAGTCAGAAGACTGATTACATGTCTTCCCCCCTCACAAAAACAGTCGCTTCCCAGCAGGAACACATGCGGGCAATCCTCATCGCTTGACACAGACTTCCCACCCAGGCATGGACCAGCCGACCAAGAGCTGATCGGCCAGACAATCTACACTGGCGCCATCCAACGGCGGGTCCTACGCCAGGTCACGTGAGTGAGGCTCCCCTGACACAAAACGCTGCGACACGTCCACCAGATGCTTCACTCGGACACTACCTGTCCCCACACTGCTGAGCATCGTCATTACGGTGCAGTTATTCGTAGCAAAAGTCATAAATAACTCCCTTTTGATCTTCTTTGGTCCAGCCAGGTCTTTTGATTACATCACAGCGTACGTCTCACGGTTTAAAATAAATTAATAACTATCGCTTCGCCGCGTTTTGGTTTCACTCTCACGAGCATTTTATTAGGATGTAACTCACCTGCGAGCTGGCCGCCACGTGGACGATGGGGTTCTCCACGCGGGTCTGCTCCCCCCTGCCCTGTTCTGCTGAAGGACGGCAGAACCACTTCTTCACACGTGCAAACATCTCTGCAAAGAAGACACCACGTTAGATGTCATCCAGACATTCCACAGGGATAAAAATTATAGCTAGAGACAGGAAAAAAGTCATTCCGTTGTTACGACCATTGACAGTGTTACTTTATCGCCATTGTTTTTCACGTGTGTTCCTTGCTTTCTTATATGTTGCTCTTCAGTCTCCCGTTCAAAATTAAAATATTCCTATGAATTCCATTACCATTTTAAACATCAAATTTTTTCCATGATTGGAGAAAAAGAAAAATTAGTTTTAGACTTGTTAAATCTAATCAATAGGAAAAATATAATTTCGAAGAAATACATTGTTGGAAGTTTTCCATTGCATAACATTTTTAAAATTTTTGCGCTTTCGTCTGAGAAATTAAGGTGCCGATACACCAACACGTCGCTATAGGGTGAAGGCAAGTCACCCAAAGTGTTTTTGTGAACATGAAAGCACCACAGTACACAATTCCCGAAATTCATATTTTTTGCTGGCGTTTAGTTACTTTTCCTCTAACTTCTGAAGCGATCTGTACACAGCGTTCCAATAACACTCACAGATCAAGACTTTATAGAAGAACTATTTGAAATAAACCTCAACGAGCACATCACAAAACATAAATTTCAACAAAAAATTAAAATCCTATTCAAAACAGTTCCGAAAGGGAAAATAACGGTAAATAATACTAGGAGGTGACACCCACGGTCGGATTACTGTTATTAAAGAGGGATAGGGTGTACATACAATTTGAATCTTTACTCATTAGGGACTATGTGTCAGAACAAAGGAGCCTCAGCTGTAGGGATTCTGGACATTAGTCGAAAAGATGTGACAGTGATGGTATTTGAGGCAAATGTGCGAAACCAGGTATTAAAAAATACAAGTGTCATGAAGAAACAACTGTTCAATGTGTTCCTTGCGAGAACGGGACAAGAACCTGTAACAAAACTGGGATATTACAATGCCCTACATATGAATAAGTCTACAAAAGCCAAATAGAAAATCACGGAATATGGTGTCTCCAATAATGTAACCTAACACATACCGAAACAAAACCAATGAGACAAAACACGTTGGACATCTGGATAGGGATGTGAATACAAGTGTCAACTACGGAAATGTGCAGACGTGCTCTCAACAAAACAGATGTGAACACCAGCATCCCAACTGGCAGACGCAAACACAAAACACTGGCAACCAAAACAAGAGCGTGGCGACATGTAGTACACTGGAGGCAACAACTTGGGCTGTTACTGACCACAGACTCTCCAACAGACGTGAATCCTCTAAATAGTTGCTACATTTTGAAAGAAAAGTATTTCAGCCTAACAGATTACATTGACGATGCGTGTTTCTACGGCCTCATGGACTGCGGTGTGGCGAGACACATCAAACAAGAACTTTTCCAGTGGGCAACACTCAAAAAGGCAACCTTTCTTAGAGTAGAAGACCTGGAAGAGGAAGCCCTGAGTAAAGAAGTAAAAACAACAGTCCCCACAATAGAAGTACATAAAAATAATGACAGACTGCCGAGATATGGTCATGTGCACCAAGAACATGATCATGAGAGTCGTTACACACAGCACAACACACTTCACAGAAGTAGATAACAATGACAACAAAACCATTCACAACAGGCATAGCTCCAGTACACCTGGACACACCGAGAAAATACAAATGGAAATTCATTGTTCCCTCGCCAGAAAATAGGTTACTGTATAGTGAAGCAACAACTTCAGAAAATTATGAATGTGACACATAAAAATGTAAACCACACATGCAAATTGTACGTTTCGTCTACTATGGCAATAGACACGAAAAGACAACTCAGGTTTAAAATACAGTTATCAATGAGAAATAAACGTAAACAGAAAACTTCAAGCAACAAAAACCGATCACACACCATATGGATACTGAAAAGATCATGAACGCACAAAAAGCTCACACTGAGAAACCACAACAATCTTCAACCGACGGGACATCATATTTACCAATACCGGAAATTACATCAAGAGATAAACACCACTACAACGTATATCAAACAGAGTTTCAAAGCTGTGAAGTAGGAAACAAAACTATACTACGATGACATGGAGGAGAGTCCGCGCCTAACTCTAGTGGAAAAGACAGGAGTTTTTCAAACCGCACTAAGACTGGTAACAAGACAATCACCCATTGGCGACCCTTTATGCCACCCTACGACTAAAAAGACACACCGAATGTTTCTACGAGCCGAAAACCCTCCATCTGTTAAACTCTAACTCTGTGATCTTTTACGTAAATCATGTCAACGAAGAAATGAATACGTTAACATTGACAATGTCTACAAGGACCTGTTAAGGGCGCATGGACGCGTCTACCTCTATTACACTCAGAGGGGCCTAAGTTGTTTGTTATTAGCAAATTTTCATTGTGAAAGTCTTGCAGTTAAACTGTATGGGTAGCACGACAGTAGCTACAGAGCTTATAGGCTCTTTAACAAGGTATGCACAGACATATTGTATCTACAAGAACCGTACGCACGAGATGGAAGAATTCCAGACCGTGCGAGGCAGTACATGCAAAAACACAGGCCCGAACAAGGCGATGTCTGCAATCATTGTAGTAAAAATAACGTTACAGTAACAAAATCTTAGCACAACATACCGTTGCAGTCGAAATAACTTCAGGCAGAGTCACAATGATCATCTCATCAGTATAAGCGAAGTGCCCATTTGATATAGAACACTTTGCTGGAGTAATAAAGGAAATTGCTCAATTTACAAATGGCAGACCAGCACTCGTCTTAACAGACTTAAATGCTATTTCGCCCTCTAGCACTTTGACAGACGACAAACAATAGTCCCGAGCGGTCTAAGGCGCTGCAGTAATGGACTGTGCGGCTGGTCCCGGCGGAGGTTCGAGTCCTCCCTCGGGCATGGGTGTGTGTGTTTGTCCTTAGGATAATTTAGGTTAAGTAGTGTGTAAGCTTAGGGACACATGACCTTAGCAGTTAAGTCCCATAAGATTTCACACACATTTTTTAACAAATAGTAGTCGACGATATACACGAATGTAGTCTCCTCCCTTTAAACAGATCCGGCCAGCCGCCAGCTTACCACGGAGACAGTGTAGTAGGCAGCAACATAGACATTTCTCTGGCAAATAGAGCATCGTTAATAAAGGTAGTGAATTGGCAGGTTCTCGGTAAGAGAATACTTAGTGGTTATAACGCAACAATTATACACACTAAAAAGAACACAGACACAGGTACAGACAGATTACATCACCTAAGGTTGCTGCTACGCAAAGCAAACCGAGAAAAACTTAGACACGTGTTTGAAGAATTTCCATTATATCTCACCCAAGAAAGGATGGATTACAGAGCTGACGTTCTTGCAGACGTCTTGCAGAGAACATAAGCTACAGCAATACCTGCAGCAAGCGACGCACCCAAGCAAGAGGCACCATGGTCAGCACTATTAACAAGACTAAGAAAAGACGCTCATGATAACGACGATATTAGCAAAAATCAAAGATAGCACGGGAAAGAGAAATTAGACTTCAACATTATCGTGACGTTAAAACTTGGTACAAGGACAAACTACATAAGCCCAGGATAGATTACTGGGACACACATGTTAGGACTAACCTACAGAAAAATATCTAGGGGGAAGCCGTTAAAACAGCAGACTAAACGTATAAAGAGTCGTACAGCATTATCAACACTGAGGAAACCAGATGATACTACCACAAGAGACTGGAGATGCACACCACAGTATCTCCTCAACAAACTACTTCCTGACGTTGACCACGTTCAGGACAACCAATTTCACACCGGCTTTCGGAGACAACATTTGGCAAATACGAAAACGAAGGTATCACCATCCCATCTGCTCATGGGGAAGTTTCACTGGCAGTACACTAAATAAAGAACAAAAAGGCTCCGCGCCCTATTGACATCCTCCCGTAAACCATCAGCAAGCCCTCTACTAATCGTACCATACCTGACAGACATTCTGAATGATGTCCTACTAGAAGGACGCATACCGAATGTATGGAAGAGGGCAAATGAAGTTTTAATGAAGACCTGACATGCCCTAAGACGTTCAGACCAAATGGCTCATTAATACTCTGGCAAACGTACAGGAGAGACTGCTGTGCGACAGACTTCAGTCGCACCGGCAGCTCTTCGGCCTTAGCCCACATCAGTTTAGCTTTCGACCGCATAAATCCATCGACGACGCAGTAAACAGGGCCATAGAAATGACACAGACAACACATTTCAAATGCATAGCCGCAATCCTAATTGATACACCTGGTGCTTCCGACAACCTTTGGTAACAGGTGCTGTTTGCAAGACATAGAGAGATGAATGTTCCGCCGGCTCTGTACAACAGCCTTAAAGATTATTGTAAAAACAGGATAGTGGAGTGGAAGACTGGTCGCCAAACATTATAAGGAAGGTATGAAAGGGTTGTCCGCAAGGACCCATACGCGTACAGATTTTCTGTGACAGAACCTTAGAACCACTACTGATTGCACTAGCAGACAACTGCCTGGCAATCGTGATGGTTGCGTACGCTGTTATAGTATTAATTAGAGAGTAAAGCCACGCAGCTCCTCGCGTTCACCGGTGAATCGGTTAATGGTACACTATCCACAAGCTCACAACAGCAACAAACAAAATTGTTTATGTACTCAAAACAGACATACTGAAAAGGTATCCAAATATAAAGCTAAAAAATGTATCTATAAAAAGGATAGCTGTGACAAGATACCTTAGGATTCATATTGGCGGACATTTACACTTTAACGATCATGACACACTGACAGTTAAGAAAGGGACGAAACTCATGCATAAACTTGCTATAGTGGACACGATGACACACAGATAATGAGGACATGTTACATAGCACTCTTTGAGGGTTTTGTTCCTAGTACTTGGGAGCATCGATAATGTTTAGGTGCCCGCATCTCGTGGTCGTGCGGTAGCGTTCTCGCTTCCCACGCCCGGGTTCCCGGGTTCGATTCCCGGCGGGGTCAGGGATTTTCTCTGCCTCGTGATGGCTGGGTGTTGTGTGCTGTCCTTAGGTTAGTTAGGTTTAAGTACTTCTAAGTTCTAGGGGACTGATGACCATAGATGTTAAGTCCCATAGTGCTCAGAGCCAATGCTTAGGTACGCATAAAAACATTGTGAGGCACGGTTGGAGGAGTGTTCTACTCAGAATCTCGGGTGTTTTCGCAAGAACTCGATTGAGGAACTGTGCGTGGTACTGGGAGTCCCCTAAGAATATTACAAATCGCCACAGAGCAGCCGCCTGCTACCTCAAGAGGGGAAGACGCGATAAAATAAGAGAAATAACTGGAAAAGACATAACCGTCAAAAGAAGATTAAACAATTGGAGAATTGATACAAGGCAGCATGGGAGACAGAACGGGACACAAATGAAAAGGGAAGATGGGTTTACTCTTTCTTCCCCTTTATAGGAGAGCGGATGAATTTGAAGTACATATCCTGTGCATCTCTACAGGTCTGGCCTAAAATAGACTCACACTTCTGCCTGTGGTGAGAATGGCACACCTGAACTCATACTGCTCCTCTGAGATGCCCTAGGACACGTAAGACCCAGTTTAGGAAAGCAGGATATGGGACAGTTAATATGATGTTTGGTTTGTGTTGCGCTCCACTGCGCGGTCATCAGTGCCCGTACGAAGTCCCAATTTTTTCACAGTCCAATTTTTTACGCAGTTCAGTCTAGCCACTGTCAAGAATGATGATGACTAAGATGATCAAATGATGAGGACAACACAAACGCCCAGTACCCGGGCAGAGAAAATTCCCAACCTGGTCGGGAATTGAACCAGGCATAACACAGACAGTTAACATACAAACAAGATGACATACTCTATAAACGATATTGCAGACGAAGTATCGCTAACACAACATGCGGCACATATTTAGGAGAGAGCATGCGCTACAATAAGAGAGGCTCCGCATCTGACACTTCAGCAGGATATAGTGAACGACTCAGACACGATCACAGATACGGGATTGGATGCTACATCACACACAAGAAGTGAAGACGAGATAAACATACAAACATAGCAAAACGAAGCGAAGGTTCTACAGCACAAAATCAAATCATTTTGAAAATGTAGCTCCGTAAGGAGCTGTTAGGTATACCATATCATAGTACGCAATACTATCCGAATATGTGACATTTCTTCTTCTTTCGTTGCATCAGGTGTAAGAGGTTCCAAGCGTTTACCGAGTCCTCGCACCTAACGCACCTGATCATGGCATTTTAAATCAACTCGCTATCCCCGCTATTACATTAAGCTTGGGAACACGTTACATAACCTAACTATCAATACAATAAACTAAGTATTACCACTGTCGATACATCATACGTGACACATGTAAAAGTACATGTAGAAGGGATAAAGGGAAGACCTGTCACATCGTACAGTATCTAAGTCAAATGGTCATCCCTTGTTTCTTACATATAGTACACTGTTAGTTTTACTTTAAAATACATTTACAATCTATTATGTATCTTATTTATTATCATTATCTAAGCTAACAATAAGTTTAAACAAAACAAAACGTTTAATATACATTTTTACTTATTGTACATGCACAATAATCGCAACGTTTATATTGTCCGAGATAATGAGGCAAGTATATGTAGTACATGCACAATAATCGCAACGTTTATATTGTCCGAGATAATGAGGCAAGTATACGTTTTTTAATTGGGACGCTATACTTTTTCTACCATCATTCGAACGCTCTGGAAAAGATAAGTATAGTGATGTAACGCATGTTGCTATTGTGATTGACACTTTGCTTAAAAGAGGGCGGATGAGGATTTACCTACGTAGCGTAGGAAGTGCATGCTGCGTAGAGCACGGCAACTCGGCCCGCGGGTCACGGGAGTCGTGTTTACAGTCTGCAGCCGCTTCCGACGGCATCGACCTTCTATCGTACAATATTTCCCAGCGTCTTTTAAGCGAAGTTTGAAGCACAATAGCAACATGCGTAATATCACTATACGTGTCTTTTCCAGAGCGTTCGAATGATGGTAAAAAAAAGTATAGCGTCCCATTTAAAAAACATGTACTTGTCTCATTATCTCGGTCAATATAAACGCTGTGATTATTGTGCATGCACCAAAGCATGTGTCCCATAGTTGACTATGATTCACCAAACACCGCTTGTCGAAACGTGCAATCGCTAACGGAATAATGGGGGTGTTACGTCTTACGCGGGTCATATATATGTATATATATATATATATATATATATGTGTGTGTTATTTTTTATTTTTATTTTATTCTTTCGTAAAATATTCGACAAGAGAGAACTGTAATAATAATAATACTGATTTTGTATGATATAAAATATAAAATTACACAATGTACAATCTGCTATATAACAACAGGTAGCAGGTCTTTACTTGACAAATAAATAAATGTCCTTATTCTCGTAACGTCATAACTGACGAGAAAATAATCTATATGGCGTCACATGACAAGTCTAAGCCTATATAACTTCGTACCAGCGTACAGATTGCCCCTAATTAGCGCTCTGGAAAGAAAAGAAGAAGTTCATCGTAGCAATTTGATATACACATAGCCCGACGTATGATTGCGTAAAGAAACTGACCAGTTGTAATTATCTTACCTGTCTGTCAATGAAAAGTTCCATATTGCACGTCTTCTAATATTTACCCTTGTGAGCGGGTGAGACACCATGGTCGATAATTTCCCTTCCTACACTTCTAGCTCTCAAACTTAATCTGCAAGAGAGTTAGTTAGTTTCAAATTCCATCGGTCATTTTGTACGACAAATAGTAATGTTGTGGAACGTGTCATGTTGTATTCACGTGGGTAACTAGTTTCTAAACGGGACATAGCTACATGGTGAACATTTATAGTTATGTTTCCGCTCCTCAATCTGCAATAACGTAACTCGTAGGATCGCTTATTTGTCCATCTGCGTCACTTACTGTGTATCTGTCCGTGCGAAAGACAGTATCTGAAGACACTTTATTCTCAGGAATCAGTAGACGAATCAATTTAAAATTTATGTCACGTGTTAAGGTCTGTGATCCCTTAGCAGTGTGAAAATTCTGACAAATGATACCGCTATTTATCTCCCTCCCCCTCCCCCCCCCCCTAATGAACCATAGACCTTGCCGTTGGTGGGGAGGCTTGCGTGCCTCAACGATACAGATAGCCGTACCGTAGGTGCAACCACAACGGAGGGGTATGTATTGAGAGGCCAGACAAACGTGTAGTTCTTGAAGAGGGGCAGCAGCCTTTTCAGTAGTTGCAGGGCAACAGTCTGGATGATTGACTGATCTGGCCCTGTAACACTAACCAAAACGGCCTTGCTGTTGTGGTACTGCGAACGGCTGAAAGCAAGGGCAAACTACAGCCGTAATTTTTCCCGAGGGCATCCAGATTTACTGTATGATTAAATAAATGATGATGGCGTCCTCTTGGGTAAAATATTCCGGAGGTGAAATAGTCCCCCATTCGGATCTCCGGGCGGGGACTACTCAAGAAGACGTCGTTATCAGGAGAAAGAAAACTGGCGTTCTACAGATCGGAGCGTGGAATGTTAGATCCCTTAATCGGGCAGGTAGGTTAGAAAATTTACAAAGGGAAATGGATAGGTTAAAGTTAGATATAGCGGGAATTAGTGAAGTTCGGTGCCAGGAGGAACAAGACTTTTGGTCTGGTGAATACAGGGTTATAAATACAAAATCAAGTAGGGGTAATGCAGGAGTAGGTTTAATAATGAATAAAAAAATATAAGTGCGGGTAAGCTACTACAAACAGCATAGTGAACGCATTATTGTGCCCAAGATAGACACGAAGCCCACGCCTACTACAGTAGTTCAAGTTTATACGCCAACTAGCTCAGCAGATGATGAAGAAATTGATGAAATGTATGATGAGATAAAAGAAATTATTCAGGTAGTGAAGGGAGATGAAAATTTAATAGTCATGGGTGACCGGAATTCGACAGCAGGAAAAGGAAGAGAAGGAAACGTAGTAGGTGAATATGGACTGGGGCTAAGAAATGAAAGAGGAAGCCGCCTGGTAATATTTTCCACAGAGCATAACTTAATCATAGCTAACACTTGGTTCAAGAATCATGAAAGAAGGTTGTATACATGGAAGAACCCTGGAGATACTAAAAGGTTTCAGATAGATAATATAATGATAAGACAGAGATTTAGGAACCAGATTTTAAATTTTAGGACATTTCCAGGGGAAGATGTGGACTCTGACCACAATCTGTTGGTTATGAACTGTGGATTAAAACTGAACAAACTGCAAAAAGGTGGGAATTTAAGGAGAAGGGACCTGGATAAACTGAAAGAACCAGAGGTTGTACAGAGTTTCAGGGAGAGCATAAGGGAACAATTGACAGGAATTGGGGAAAGAAATACAGTAGAAGAAGAATGGATAGCTTTGAGGAAGGAAATAGTGAAGGCGGCAGAGGATCAAGTAGATAAAAAGACGAGGGCTAGTAGAAATCCTTAGGTGACAGAAGAGATACTAAATTTAATTGATGAAAGGAGAAAATATAAAAATCCAGCAAGTGAAGCAGGAAGAAAGGAATACAAGCGTCTCAAAAATGAGATCGACAGGAAGAGTAAAATGGCTAAGCAGGGATGGCTAGAGGACAAATGTAAGGATGTAGAGGCCTATCTGACTAGGGGTAAGATAGATACTGCTTACAGGAAAATTAAAGAGGCCTTTGGAGAATAGAGAACCACTTGCATGAATATCAAGAGCTCAGATGGGAACCCAGTTCTAAGCAAAGAAGGGAAAGCAGAAAGGTGGAAGGAGTATATAGAGGGTCTATACCGGGGCGATGTTCTTGAGGACAATATTATGGAAATGGAAGAGGAGGTAGATGAGGATGAAATGGGAGATATGATACTGCATGAAGAGTTTGATAGAGCACTGGAAGACCTAAGTCGAAGCAAGGCCCCTGAAGTAGACAACATTCCATCAGAACTACTGACAGCCTAGGGAGAGCCAGTCCTCAGAAAACTCTACCATCTGGTGAGCAAGATGTATGAGACAGGCAAAATTCCCTCAGACTTCCAGAAGAATATAATAATTCCAATCCCAAAGAAAGCAGGTGTTGAGAGATGTGAAAATTACCGAACTATCAGTTTAATAAGTCACAGCTGCAAAATACTAACGCGAATTCTTTACAGACGAATGGAAAAACTGGTAGAAGCCGACATAGGGGAAGATCAGTTTGGATTCCGTAGAAATGTTGGAACTCGTGAGGCAATACTGACCCTACGACTTATCTCACAAGAAAGATTAAGGAAAGGCAAGCCTACATTTCTATCATTTGTAGACTTAGAGAAAGCTTTTGACAATGTTGACTGGAATACTCTCTTTCAAATTCGGAAGGCGGCAGGGGTAAAATACAGGGAGCGAAAGGCTATTTACAATTTGTACAGAAACCAGATGGCAGTTATAAGGGTCGAGGGGTATGAAAGGGAAGCAGTGGCTGGGAAGGCAATGAGACAGGATTGTAGCCTCTCCCTGATGCTATTCAATCTGTATATTGAGCAAGCAGTAAAGGAAACGAAAGAAAAGTTTGGAGTAGGTATTAAAATCCATGGAGAAGAAATAAAAACTTTGAGGTTCGCCGATGACACTGTCATTCTGTCAGAGACAGCAAAGTACTTGGAAGAGCAGTTGAACGCAATGGACAGTGTCTTGAAAGGAGGGTGTAAGATGAACATCAACAAAAGCAAAACGAGGATAACGGAATGTAGTCGAATTAAGTCGGGTGATGCTGAGGGAATTAAATTAGGAAAAGAGACACTCAAAGCAGTAGATGAGTTTTGCTATTTCGGGTGCAAAATAACTGATGATCGTCGAAGTAGAGAGGATATAAAATATAGACTGGCAATGGGAAGGACAGCGTTTCTGAAGAAGAGAAATTTGTTAACATCGAGTATTTATTTAAGTGTCAGGAAGTCATTTCTGAAAGTATTCGTAAGGAGTGTAGCCATGTATGGAAGTGAAACATGGACGATAAATAGTTTAGACAAGAAGAGAATAGAGGCTTTCGGAATGTGGTGCTACAGAAGAACGCTGAAGATTAGATGGGTAGATCACATAACTAATGAGGAGGTATTGAATAGAATTGGGGAGAAGAGGAGTTTGTGGCACAACTTGACTAGAAGAAGGGATCGGTTGGTAGGACATGTTCTGAGGCATCAAGGGATCACCAATTTAGTATTGGAGGGTATCGTGGAGGGTAAAATTCGTAGCGGGAGACCAAGAGATGCATAAACTTAGCAGATTAAGAAGGATGTAGGCTGCAGTAGGTACTGGGAGATGAAGAGGCTTGCACAGGATAGAGTAGCAGGGAGAGCTGCATCAAACCAGTCTCAGGACTGACGACCACAACAACAACAACATTTATCTTACATATTTTCTATCCTGTACACTCACGGTCTCGGGGTAACGTCTTTGGTTGGAAATCAGAACATACTAGGTATCGGATTCGAACCCAGACATGCCTTAAACTTTGAATAATAGTCATCTGCAGTGGCGGCCCAATACTTCCGGTGTGAGGAGGCACCCTCATTCAGCCAACGATATTGTCAAAGAGGGCGAAGGAGTGGACAGAGGTTTAGCGCACTTTCTTGCCCTTGGGCGGCAAACTGCCCCTAAAGACGGAAGGAACAGCAATGACCAATCCCATGAGGATGCAGAAGGCAATGGAAACCACTGCACAAAGACACTCAGTCGGTATCTACAGGACATGTGGCCTGTCATTGAAATGTGATAAGATGACCTCTCTATTGGTACAAGATCCCGGAATAGTCCCCCATTTCAGATCTCCGGGAGAAGACTGCCGAAGAATTGCACTTCGCAAACTCTAGAACACTAAACAGAAGACAGCTGATAACCGGCGCCTATTAATATAAACAAGCCTATATATTCGTTTCTCCAATAGCCGAGCCGAGGAGCAACGATCGATAGTTTGCACAAATGAATACTTTGTAATACGAATATTCTTTTTGAAGCACCTTGTTTACTGGGTGCCAGCGAAGTAAAATTCAAAGAAGACAAGAATTTTTAGTCACATGAGTAGAGGATAATATCATCAGTAGGAGAAAATGGTGTAAAGAGAATAGGATGCGTTAAGAATAGGAACGCAGCGGAACTGTGAACAGTTCAGTGAAGCCGTTGTTCTCATCATAGTCCACTGCAAACCAACACCGACAACGATAGTTCAGGTATACACACCGTCGTCGCAAGCCGAAGATGAAGAGACAGAGATAATATATGAGGACACTCAGTGAGTAATTGAAGTGCGTAAAGGGAGGTGAAAATCTAATAGTTATGAGGACTCAAATACGGTTGTAGAGGAAGGAGTAGAAAAAGTGATACAGCACAATATGGTTTGGTACTAGGAGTGAGAGAGGAGAAAGATTAATTGCGTTTGCAATAAATTTTGGCTAGTAACAGCAAATGCTCTGTCCAAGAACAACAAGAGGAGATGCTATTCTTGGAAAAGTTCGGGAGGTGCGAAAAGATGTCTATTAGATTACATCAGGGTCAGACAGAGAGTAAGAAATCAGATACTGGATTGTATGTCGTATGCAGCAGTATTTACATACACACATCGCAGTTTAGTGGTGATGAAGAGTAGCTTGAAGTTTAAGAGACCAGTCAGCAAGAATCAATGCGAAAAGTAGTGCGATACAGAAGTGCTAAGGAATGGAGAAGTGCGTTTCAAGTCCTATGAAGCTACTGATACTGCGATAAGGAACAGCTCTGTAGGCAGTTCAGTTGAGGAGGAATGGGCATCTCTAAAAAGAGCAGTCACAGGAGTTGGAATGGAAACATTATGAGCTACCTCGAAGAGAACGGTCTATTGACACACAGTCAACATGGATTTAGAAAACATCGTTCTTGTGAAACACAACTAGCTCTTCAAGATCCCGAATTTGCGAATGTTACAGTCAAGAGATTTCAAATTGATTGCGTATTCATAGATCTATAAAAGGTTCTTGACACTGTACCAAACAATAAGTCTTTAATGAAATATTGTGTTCAGGAAATATCGTCTCAGTTACGTGACTACGTTAGTGATATCCTGTCGGAGAGGTCACAGTTCGCAGTAACTGACGGAAAGTCATCGAGTAAAGCAGAAGTGATTTCTGGCATTCCAAACAATCTGAGCAGCCGTCTTACGTTGTATCCAGATGATGCTGTCGTTTAGCGACTACTAAAGTCATCGGAAGACCAAAACAAATTGCCAACTGGTATAGAAAAGATATCTGAATTGTAGAAAAATTGGAAAGTGACCGTAAATATGAAAGTGTGAGGTCATCCACATGCGTACTAAAAGGAATAACTTAATTCTTCGTTACACGACAAACCAGTCAAATCTAACGGCATTAAATTCCACTAAATACCTACGAATTACAGTTACGAACTATTTAAATTGTAACGAACACATAGAAAATGTCGGGTGGAAGGCAAACGAAAGACTGTGATTTATTGGCAGGACACTTGGGAAATGTAGCGGATCTACTAAAGAGACTGCCTCTTTTGGAGTACTGCTGCACTGTAAGAGGTCCTTACCAGATAGGATTAACGGAATACACCGAGAAAGCTCAAAGAATAGCAAGACGTTTTGTATTATCGTTAAATAGGGAAGAGAGTGTCACCGACATGATACGGGAGAGGAACTGCAGATCATTAAGACAAAGACGTTTTTCGGTGCGATGGGATCTTCTCACGACATCACCAATTTTCTCCTCCGAATGCGAAAATATTTTGTTGACGCCGCCCTTGATAAGGAGAAACGATCATCATAGTAAAATAAGGGTAATCAGAGTTCGCACAGAAAAACATAGGTGTTCGTTTCCACCGCGTGCTATTCGAAATTGTAATGACAGAGAATTATTTTGAAGAAGGTTCAATGAACCCTCTGCCAGGCACTTAAGCGTGATTTTCAGAGCGTCCATGTAGATGTAGATACTCAGTGGAAGTGAAGAAGAATTATAGGATCTCCTGAATGAAAGGAACAGTCAAATGAGCACAGATATGCACTGAGAATAAATCGGAGAATGACAAAAGTAATGAGTAGCAGCAGAAATGAGAACAATGAGAAACTAAACATCAGGACTGGAGTTTAGGAAGTAGAGAAAGTTAATTAAATCTACCGCCTATGCGGAAAAATAACCCACCGTGGTCGGGCAAGGAGGACGCAAAAGCCATGCTACCAATGGCAAAAAAGGCGTTCTTGGTCAAGAGAATTTACTAGTTTCAAACACAGTCGTTAATTTGAGGAAGAAATTTCTGAGAACGTACGTGTGGAGTACAGCATTGTACGGTAGTGAATTGTGGATTATGGGAAAACCGGAAAAGGAGACACTCGAAGAATATGAGGTGTGGTGCTACAAAAGAATGTTGAAAATTAGGTGGACTGAAAGGTAACGAATGAGGAGCTACTCCGCAGAACGGGAGACAAAAGGAATATGTGGAGAAGACTGACAAGAAGAAGGGACAGGATAATAGGTCGTCTGTTAAGACATCAGGGAATAACTTCCATGTTACTAGAGGGAGTTGTTAAGGATGAAAATTGTAGAATAAGACCGAGCGTGGAATACATCCAGCAAATAACTTAGGATGTAGGTTGCAAGTGCTACCAAGAGATGAAGGGGATGGCACAGCAGAGGAATTCATGGTGGGCAGCATCAAACCAGTCAGAAGACTGATGACTAACTCGTTGACCTAGAATCACGAAATTTGGCCAGGGGCAAGGTTTCACTGTACATGTGAATAAAAAGTGCGAAATTTGTTTATTGGTAGTTAAGCAACTTGAAAAAAAAATATTTTTTGTCTTTTTTAATCCTCCGGTCTGTCCGCCTATTAAGACCATTTTTTCTCTGGAACAAACTGTCGCATCAAACTGAAACTTTCTACCACATGCTAATGTCGGTGGTGTAAAACTTTTAACTTTCAAAATCGATTCTGTCAGATGGTATGGCCATTTGTGCCATATATTCTAATACTCGAACACTCACTCATCTTCGCGTTGATACTTCCCGTTGACCTAGAATCACGAAATTTGACAAGGAGCAAGGTTTCACGGTACAAGTACTAGATGAAAATTGAACAATTGTAATTCGTAGTTATACAGGGTGATTCAAAAAGAATACCACAACTTTAGTAATTTAAAACTCTGCAACGACAAAAGGCAGAGCTAAGCACTATCTGTCGGCGAATTAAGGGAGCTATAAAGTTTCATTTAGTTGTACGTTTGTTCGCTTGAGGCGCTGTCGACTAGGCGTCAGCGTCAGTTGATGCTAAGATGACCGCTCAACAGAAAGCTTTTTGTGTTATTGAGTACGGCAGAAGTGAATCGACGACAGTTGTCCAGCGTGCATTTCGAACGAAGTATGGTGTTAAACCTCCTGATAGGTGGTGTATTAAACGTTGGTATAAACAGTTTACAGAGAATGGGTGTTTGTGCAAAGGGAAACGTTCTGGACGGCCGAGAACGAATGATGAAAATGTAGCACGCATCCAGCAAGCATTTGTTCGCAGACCAGGAATTGGCTGTTCCCTCAGCTCGAACAAGAAGCACAACAATTCATATTTCAGCAGGATGGAGCGCCACCACATTGGCACTTATCTGTCTGTAACTACCTGAACGTCAACTACCCGAGGCGATGGATCGGCCGCCAGGCAGCCCGTGACAGAGGACTTCATCACTGGCCTCCAAGAAGCCCTGATCTTACCCCCTGCGATTTTTTCTTGTGGGGGTATGTTAAGGATATGGTGTTCCGGCCACCTCTCCCAGCCACCACTGATGATTTGAAACGAGAAATAACAGCAGCTATCCAAACTGTTACGCCTGATATGCTACAGAGAGTGTGGAACGAGTTGGAGTATCGGGTTGATATTGCTAGAGTGTCTGGAGGGGGCCATATTGAACATCTCTGAACTTGTTTTTGAGTGAAAAAAGACCTTTTTAAATACTATTTGTAATGATGTATAACAGAAGGTTATATTATGTTTCTTTCATTAAATACACATTTTTAAAGTTGTGGTATTATTTTTGAATCACCCTGTATAACACGAAAAATATATACACATATATTTGTTTGCCATTTTTCATCCTTCTGTTTCTTTTTCTGTTCGTCTATTAATAAGCGTTTCTCTGGAACAATTTGGAGTATCTACTTCAAATTTATGACGCACATTAAGGTCTATGCTAAGGTGTACGGTCCCTTAGCTGTGTAGACTTTTATGCTTCTAAGTCAATTCATTCAAAAGATACTACTCCCTCATCAAAAACTATAAGGCACTCCCGTTTACTAAGAATCAATAAATTTGGCAAGAAGGAAGGCTTCACAGTAGACAAGTAAAGGGAAAAATGCAAAACTGCTAACATTTAATTATATCACACGAAAAAATATTTCATTTTTCATTAGTTATCCAACTTCAAGCTTCAAATTAAAACACTCTCTAGTCTTGGAAACCCTGGGACAGATATCGTGCCAGTATAAATGTCGATAACAGACAGGTATCGTCAATAACTTCGGTTCCCAGAGTGGATAAATTGTCTATATATAGATAATTAAGTGTGTATGGAACCCTCAGTGCGCGAGCCCAACTCACAACTGGCCAGTTTTTTTAATTTTTAAATCTACGAATGTCAGTTAGTAAGAAACTCTTCTGCGGAGTAGATGTAGTTGTCAAGGAGAAAGTCTTGCAATTTGTTTTCAAATTTACTTTGCTGTCAGTCAGACACATTATATCAGTAGGCAAGTGATCAAAAATATTTGTTGTATTATTGTGCAATTTTTTTATTTTTATTTTTGCTAAAGATAGCTTTTACGTAGGGTAATGGATTTTATTTTTCCTTCTGGTGCTATAATTATGTACATCATTGCCCCTTTTGAACTTTAGTGGGTTATTTACAACGAGTTTCATGAGGGAATAAATATATTGCGAAGCAGTAGTCAGAATGTCAAAATACTTATACAGATACTGCAAGACGATCGCGTGTGAGGACCACATATTGTTCTTACAGCACATTTTCCAGGAATGAAGACTTTCTTTCTTGAAGATGACTTACCCCAGAACAATAATGGACATTACATTATTGAATGAAAATATGCTTAGTAAGTCAAGTTACTGATTTCTCTCTCCTAAAGATTTGCAACGATACTAAGAGAAAATGTGGCTTAAAAAAGTTGCTTTTAGAATTCCAAAATGTGCTTTTTTCCAGTTTAAATTCTCTTCGATTTGGTCACCTATGAATTTTGAATCTTCCGCCACATTTATTATTTCGCCATCATGTGTTGCTCGTATCATTGGTGTAGTACCCCGAGATGTGCAGAACTGAATATGTTGTACCTTCCCTAAAATTGACGATGAGAGCACTCGTAGAAAAATAGTGAATGGGACTTTTAGAAACGTTGTTTACCGATTCTTCTGTTTCTATATGTATGCTTGGATTGATTACAATACTACCTTCATCTGCTAAAACGAACTAATTCTGCTTCTTGTATATTAGATAGAAGATCGTTTACACAAATGAGCAATAATCTTGGACCAAAGATTAAGCCTTGGGAAACCCAACGCATGATTTCTCCTTTGACTATATTGTGTGAGTTACTAAGTACAACTTTATGCATTTTTTTGTTTGGTATGATATTATCTGTTCGTTGGTTGTACCATCAATTACATAAAACTTCAAGTTATGTAGGAGGATACGCTTATTCACAGAGTCAAATAAGTTAGACAAGTTACAGGAAATACAAACCGGTGCCATTTCATTACTTAGTGGTTGTAAAATTTAATGAGTGAACACGTGAATGACATTCTGTGTTAAGACTCTCTTCTGGAACACAAATTGTGATTTGCCGAGGAAGTTATTCTTGTTAACGTGAGACAGTGTTGAGTGTCAGATAGACCGCCAGAGACAGAGCACCTCGTGTTCCTGCTGCTAATAAGGCGAGTATACTGTTCGTTTGTTGTATATTTTTACGAGCTTCCACCAGTAGTGACTCATTTACAGATACACCTGTGTAGTTACTAGATTATTTTTGTGATTTCTGGCCTGTTCTATTGCTTACTAGTCACAAGCTTTTATTTTAGTATCAGCGTAGCGAACGGTACAGCCGTTTTTACGACCCTCGTATCGTATAGGGTTTTGTTTGTTTTGGCTTGTGTAGCTCAGTGTCGTTTGGACCGATAGTGAGAGAGCACTTCGAATTCCTGCTGTTAATAACCCAAGTGCACCGTTCCATTGTTACATATTTTTACGAGCTTCAAATAGGAGTGATTGCAGTAATGGATAGGAACTGTGATTGCTGTGTACAAATGCGAGCTGAGTTGGCGAGCCTTCGCTCACGGCTTCAGGCTGTGTTGGCTTCCGTCACACAGCTTGAGGCTACTGCCAAGGGACGTCACTGTGGGGGATCGGACGCGGGGATGCGAAGGACGTCGAGCATGTCCCACTCTTCCCCCATTTGGTCCACTGCTGTGACCACCCCAGGTACTTCCTGCACTGAGGTTGACCCATCACCTGTGGTCGAGTGGAATATTATTCCAAAGCCTGTCAGGCAGCGAAAAACTTTCCGAGGGGCCGATTGTAGTGCTTACCTGGTTCGTCTGACGAACAGGTTTCAGGCTGTATCTGTGGCTGGCGATGTCTCTGAGCCGGATGCAGTCGTCCACTGTGTTAGCTTCTCGGCCCACTAGCTCTGGGCATTCACAGAGGGTGGGTTTCCTGGTAGTTTGGAGACCCAACATCAGGAGCGTAATGGGGAACCTTAGGAAAATGGCTGCCAAGAAGGGGAAGGAAGCCAGTGTGCACTCCGTGTGCATACCGGGGGTGTCATTCCGGATGTGGAAAGGGTGCTTCTGGATGCCATGAAGAGTACAGGGTGGCGCCAACTGCAGGTGGTGGTTCATGTCGGTACCAATGACGTGTGTCGCTTTGGATCGGAGCAGATTCTGTCTGATTTCGGGCGGCTAGCGGAAATAGTAAAGACTGCCAGTCTTGCTTGCGAGATTAAGGCGGAGCTCAACACCTGCAGCATTGTCAATAGAACTGACTGTGGTCCTTTGGTACAGAGCCGAGTGGAGGGTCTGAATCAGAGGCACAGGCAGTTCTGTGACCGTGTAGGCTGCAGATTCCTTGACTTGCGTAATCGGGTGGTGGGTTTCCGGGTTCCGTATAATAGGTCATGAGTACATAATACGCAGGAATGGGCTACGCAGGTTGCGGGGTGTGTGTGGAAGGGAGGTTTTTAGGTTACAGGGTCTCAGGTAACCACAGAAAGGGCGTCCGTCTAAAAGGGTACAGGTAAAACACAGTAAGTTAGTTGTGGAAACGATCGGGATTGTAGTTGTAAATTGCCGTAGCTGTGCTGCGAAAGAGCCAGAGCTACAAGTCCTAATAGAAAGCACTGAAGCTCAAATAGTTATAGGTACAGAAAGCTGGCCAAAGCTGGAAATAAGTTCAGCCGAAATTTTTTCAAACGGTCTTACAGTGTTCATAGAGAATAGATGAAATACAGATGGTGGTGGAGTATTTATTGCTGTCAGAAGTAGGTTGTCTTGTAGTGAAACTGAAGCAGATGGTTCCTACGAAATAGTATGGGTAGAGGTTATACTTGACAATAGGACTAAACTATTAAGTGGATCGTTTTACCGACCCCCCCTCCACCTCCCCCGACTCAGGAGATACGTATAGTCGCTGAACAGTTCAAAGAAAACTTGAGCCTCATTTCAAAACGGTACCCCACTCATACAGTTATGGTCGGTGGTGACTTCAATCTACTCTCGACATGTTGGAAAAATGATTCGTTTAAAGCTGGCGGCAGGCATAAAAGGACATCACAAATTGTACTGAATGCTTTCTCAGAAAATTGCTTTGAACAGCTGGTTCATGAGCCCACTCGAAGTGTAAATTGTTGCGAAAAGATGCTTGACCTCCTAGCAACAAATAATCCTGGACAAATAGTGAGTATCGTGACGAATACAGGTATTAGCGACTACAAGGCAGTTGCTGCTAGGCTCAATGCCGTAACACCTACAACCATCAAAAAGAGACGCAAAGTATACCTATTTAAAAAAAGCTGATGAAATTTCTCTTAACGGCGCATTCAGAGACAGTATTCACTCCTTCCGATCTTGTCATGTAAGCGTAGAAAAGTTGTGGAATGATTTCAAAGAGATAGTATCGACAAAAATTAAGAGATATATACCACATTAATTAATAAGTGATGGTACTGATTCCCCATGGTACACAAAACGGGTCAGATCACTGTTGCAGAAGCAGCGAAACAACTATGCCAAATTTAAAAGAACGCTAAGTCCCCAAGAATGGCTAAGTGCTACAGAAGTTTGTAATATAGAGCGTACTTCAATGCGAGATGCTTCTAATAATTTTCAAAACGGAACTATGTCTCGAAATCTGGCAGAAAACTCAAAGAGATTCTGGTCATACATAAAGCACACCAGTGGCTAGACGCAATCAATACATTCGCTGCGTGATAACAACTGCGAAGTCTATGATGACAGTGCCACTAAAGCAGAGTTTTTAAACACAGTTTTCCGAAACTCCTTCACCAAAGAAGACGAAAAAAATATTCCTGAATTCCAATCAAGAACAACTGCCAAGATGAAAAATATAGAAGTAGATATCCTCGGCGTAGCAAAGCAGATTAAATCACTTAATAAAGGCAAGGCTTCTGGTCCAGATTTTATACCAGTCAGAATCCTCTCAGAGTATGCTGATACAATAGCTCCATATTTATCAGTTGTATACAACCGCTCACTCACAGAAGGATCCGTACTGAAAGACTGGAAAATTGCTCAAGTCACACCAATACCCTAAAAGGTAGGTAATCCGTTGAATTATAGGCCCATATCATTAATGTCGATTTGCAGTAGGGTTTTGGAACATATACTGTATTCGAACATTATGAAGTACCTCGAAGAAAACGATTTATTGATACATAGTCAGCACGGATTCAGAAAATACCATTCTTGTGAAACACAACTAGCTCTTTATGCTCATGAAGTAATGAGTGCTATCGATGGGGGATGTACAATTGATTCCACAGTTTTACATTTCCAGAAGAGTTTCGACACCGTTCCTCACAAGCGTCTTCTAACCAAACTGGGTGCCTATGGAATATCACCACAGTTGCGCGGCTGGATTCGTGATTTCCTGTCAGAAACATCGCAGTTCGTAGCAATATATGGACAGTCTTCGCGGAAAACAGAAGTAATATCTGGCGTTCTCAAGGCAATTGATATAATCCTTCTCTTTTTCCTGACCTATATTAACGATATAAGAGACAATCTTAGTAGCCGTCTTAGATCGTTTGCAGATGATGCGGTCATTTACGACTAGTAAAGTCATCAGATGACCAAAACGAATTTCAAAATGATTTAGGTAGGATATCTGCATGGTACGAAGGGTGGCAATAGACCCTGAATAAAGAACAGTGTGTAGTTATTTACATGAGTACTAAACGAAATCAACTAAATTTCGATTACGCGATGAGTCACAATAATATGAAGTCTGTAAATTCAACTGAATAACTAGGAATTACAATTTCAAATAACATAAATTGGAACGATCACATAGATAACGTTGTGGGTAGAGCAAACCAAAGACTGCGATTCGTTGGCAGAACAGTTAGAAGGTGCAAAATGTGTACTAGAGAGACTGCTTACACCACACTTGTCCGCCCTGTACTGGAGTATTGCTGTACGGTGTGGGATCCGTATCAGGTGGGACTGACGGATGACATCGAAAAAGTACAAAGAAGGGCGGCTCGTATTGTATTATCGCCAAATAGGGGAGATAGTGCTGCAGACTCGATACGTGAGATGGAGTGGCAATCATTAAAACAAAGGGACGGGATCTTCTCATGAAATTTTAATCACCAGTTTTCTAACCCCATTGCGAAAACATTCTGTTAGCACCCACTTACATGGGGAGAAATGATCATCACGATAAAATAAGAGAAATCAGGGCTCGCAAAGAAAAATTTGAGCGCTCGTTTTTCCCGCGCACCTTTCGAGAGTGGAACGGTAGAGAGACAGCTTGAAGGTGGTTTATTGATCCCTCTGCCAAGCACTTTATTGTGAATAGCATAGTAATCATGTAGATGTGGATGCAGATAGTATTCTACAATATATTATCTTCCCAAAGATTATGGGAAATTATGTCAGCAGTGAAGCAGCTCTGTAGTTATTGACATCACTACTCTTAAAGGTGTTTGAACAATGGAATCTTTCAATCGCCCTGGAAAAATTCCTTGACTTAGTGATGCATTACGTATTTCAAATATGACCGTGCTTGTTATATGCTAACAAACATTTGGTACTCTATGGAAACACTATGAAAATGAGATGGGCTTTTATTTTTGAGAGAATGTATAATTTCATTGATTTCACAAGGAAGAGATGGTGATATATTCATCTGATTAAATTTTATGAGTGTTCCTTTTTCAACATGCTTTTCGATTATCCTTTTGAGTTATTTGTTGCGATACTTTCTATAATATTTAACAACTGTTTATTAAATCCATTTGCTACCTGTGACTCATGACGTATAGCCCTCTCATTCAGGTAACTAGTGACGTTATCCTGTTCTGTGGCTGGTTGTTGTGCCTCTCCTTTCATTACGTTCCATACAGTGTTACCCGTAGTTCTGTTGACGAAATTACTAACTTAAGACATTATTTGCGTATTCCTCAATTTAGAACAATCTTTCTTCGTAATTTTGAGAATTTTTTTTTTGGTAGTTTGGAGCGACTGCCAGACCTCTGCTTCTTCTTGTCGACAGACACATCCCTCTTTTCATTTCACAAGATACTTTAGTCCCAGTAGTGATCCACAGTATTTAACAAGGCTGATATTGTCCTTTCTGGTTTGCTTGTGCGGCAAGATATTCTCAGATAATGATCAAATAATATCATGAAATAGATCAAAGTTTCTGTTAGCATTTGGTTGATTATAAATCTCATTCCAGGTTATCTCTTGTAAACCGTTCTTAAAAATATTTGTCATGGAGTCATTAATCACACTGATTTCCATTGAGGGGTACCAACATTTTAAGACACTATGTAATTTATCCTAACTAACCGTGCATCAGTTATTGTCTTACTTTGATCTTCAGCTAAGAGAACATTATCAACTATAGTCCTACCTTCTTTGTACACTCATGTTGGAAAGTTAATTACTGACATCAAACTGCAGGATCCAGATAAGGTTTCCAGATCATTATTCCTATCATAATTCTTTAGGAAATCTGCACTGAAGCCACCACACAGCATGAACTGGTTCCCTGTTGTCGGACAGACAGTTCACAATTTCCCAGTAGAGATCTGTATACGGTTAAAAGTGAACTATTTTCCAGTATTAACTCAAAAGCACACACATTTGTGTGCCGATAACTATAAATTCTACGCACCTCAATATTTTTTAACTACTATTCAGTCTTAATATATGTAACGTTCCTACTTTTACCATATTATTTTCAGTTCAATGCATACTACCCTCCAGAGTGAAAATTCATCCTGGAAACAATCCTCCAGCCCGTGACTACGGCACGTGTCCGCAATGTCCTTGGTTCCAGGAGCGTTAGAGCCGAAAGATAAGCAAGAGAACGTCTTTGAAATTTGGAAGGTAGCAGATGAGGTACTGGTAGAAGTAAAACCGTGCTTGGGTAGTTCAGTCGGTTGAGTAAAAGTCAAGAGTCCCGGTTTCAAGTCCTGGTGCGGCATACAGCTTTAATCTGCTAGGAAATTTCCGTTTTATATTTGTTCTCTCAGTAACACTGAACAGTGTTGCTTAGGATACGATTTGTTGCGCTGAAAGTGGCGAAAAATGTGACTTCGAAGGATGAAACTGTTAAGAGTTTACTACTGATCTACAGGCAAGTTCGAACAAGTAATTCCTTCAGTTTTATCTTTGTTAAAAGACACCTCATAGCCCGACGTAATCCCTATAACTGTAGTACAGTACCATACATAACTATTTCTTTTAGAACGGAACTCCAAAAATTAAAAAAAAAAAATACATCGGTCCTACCAAATGGAGTAATCATATCCAAAATATAATGTAAAACACTGCTAGTCATGCTATCACGAGTCTTAGTCTTCAAATGAAGACCAAGAGCCGGCCGCGGTGGTCTCGCGGTTCTAGGCGCGCAGTCCGGAACCGCGCGACTGCTACGGTCGCAGGTTCGAATCCTGCCTCGGGCATGGATGCGTGTGATGTCATTAGGTTAGTTAGGTTTAAGTAGTTCTAAGTTCTAGGGGACTGATGACCACAGCTGTTAAATCCCATAGTGCTCAGAGCCATTTGAACCATTTTTTTTTTTTTGAAGACCAAGAATGTCTGTCCGACTACCACTAGTCTCCACAACATTTTACAACGACGGAAAAAATTTTCAACACCAAGAACGAGTTGAACGAGTTGTGCGAATAAACGAAAGTTTTTAGGAGTAATTGTATACTTGAAAGATGATGTCTATTGAAGTTTCGCGTTAGTCGCTAGTAGCTTCACTGTGAGGATGCAAATTAGGTTTGCTTCAAATGAATGCTCTTACGGTGCTCTAACGGTCGTAAGCGTTAGTTACCTTTCAGAATGGACATGGTGAGCTGATGCTAGTAATAACCCACTTAAGATTAAAAGGCACCCTTGGAATTGAGTTTGAACGATGTTGGCATGAGAAGCTGGTTGGTCCTTTTGCCATATTACAAAACGTTTTGGCAAGAATGTAGCTAGTTTACATGACTGCTGGAAACACTGGTCACGAGAATGTACAGACAGAAGAAGCCTGCGGACAGCCACGTGGCGCTACCGAGAGGGAAGGTCACAGTGTTCGGCGAACGACTGTGGCGCAGCGTACTGCACCTGCAGCATTCAATATTAGCAGCAGTTGCCACCACTGTGATACAACGATCAGTTACAAATCGATTACTTCAAGGAGAGATTCGAACCACACGCCTTACAGCGTGCATTCCACTGAACCCCAAACCACCGCCGATTTTGACCGCATTGGTGTCAACAGAGAGCTTATTGGAGAGCGGCGTTTTCTGTTACATTTTCTAATGAACTCTAGTTCTGCATCGGTGCCAGTGATGGTCGTGTGTTGGTTAGAAGGAGACCATTTGTGGACCAGCAAGCAACGTGTATGCGTGCTAGACACATTGGACATACTCGTGAAGTTATGCTCTCGGGTTCGATTTGGTGTGGTAGCAGGAGCACTCTCGTGGCTATCCCACGAAACCTGGTTTCAAGTTATCAATCTGTTGATCTGACATCTTGTGCTGCCTTACATGAACAGCGTTGTAGGCGGTATTTTCCAACAGGATAACGCTCGCGCACATGCCACTGTTGTATCCCAACATGCTCTCCAGAGTGTTGTCATCTTGCTTTGGTCTGCTGGATCTGTCTTCAATTCACCACATATGAAACCATCATCGGACGACAACTCCTCCGTCATCAACAAACAGCGTTAGCCGTCCCTGTACTGACCGAGCAAGTACAGCAGGTACGCAACTCCGTCCCACAACTAACATCCCTACCTGCACAACACGCTGCTTGTAAATTTTCATGCTTGCATTCAACATTCTGGAGGTCACGCAGCTCATTAATGTACCAGCAGTCGACATTTGCTATAGCTTATCCCGGGCTTTCATTAATCTGTGATCTTGCATTGTTAATCCTCTACATTTGTTACCTAGACAAATACATTCCAGAAGTTTCTTTACTAGACAATAATCATTTTTTAGTATTGCGATTTTTTTCGTCAGTATATTTGTTTCTATCTCACGACTGTTAGCACGTTTTCTACGATTGTGCCTGAAGACGAAAATCGTGAAGTAGTAGGAGCTCATTGTAGCTGTCAAACACGCGAAGTTAGTTTAAGTCATTTGCCCATCTAAGAAAAATGTTCTTGCAGTGTCAGTTATTTGAAATATTAGCTATTAAACTGAACACTAACAATTGCAGACGTGAAATTTTTACATCCTATCAGAAGCTCGTGCATGCTTAGGTATTTATCAGGCTGACTTTCACCTTTCTATTAATTATGTAGTGCATAATACCAATGTTTGAATCGCGACAGTTGTTTGGTTTTGCTTGAAGAGCGAGTTACAGTTGTCAGAACCTTCAGTTGAGTGGTAGCATCTCATACAGCAGCACATCGAAGCACGCCTTGTGGTATGTGAGTTGATACAGCTTCTTGTAACAGAGGACTTGTTTTCAATTTACCCTGTGCTGTTTAGTTTAATGTCTTAAATTTAATGCATGTTTGTGTATTTATCAGTCACAGTTTCATGCTTTCGTAAGTGTCGGGACTATATTTCCGCCGTCTTTGGAATCGATACTGACTATGACTGCTGTGTTCAGGTGCGAGATTAGATTGTAACGCTTCGCTCACAGCTCCAGGTGGTGCTGGTCATACAGCTTGAGGCTGGTGCCAACGGGCGTCATCGTGAGGGGCTGCACGTGGAGATCGAACGGACGTCCAGTATGTCCCACGTGTCCCCCTATCAGTCCACTAGTGTGGTCGCCCTGTATAGTGCCCGTACTGATGTTGAAACCTTGCCTGTGCTCAAATGGGAGGTCGCTCCAATGTATGGCAAGCAGTGGAAGACTTTCCGGGGTGCCAATCAGAGGGACTCTAGGGTTCATATTATGAATAGCTTTCCGAAGTTTTGTGTGTATGACAATTTTCCTGAGTGAGCTGTAGTCACTCGCCCTCTTTCTGGGGAAGTCTCTCGGCCTGCAATATGTGGTCACACAAGACTAGATTAATGGTAATTGGGTGCTGCAATGTTAGGCACGTAATAGTCCACCTAAGGATATGTCTAGCAAGGAGGGGAAGAAATCAAGGGTGCGCACCGTGTGCATACCGGGAGGAGTCATTCCAGTTGTGCAAAGGGTGCTCCCTGATGCCATAAAGATCTCAGGGTGCAGCTAACTAAAGGGATTCAGTCATGTTGACACTAACGATCTGAGTCGCTTTTCATCAGAAAAGGTTCTCTGTTGTTCTGGGTGACCAGATGAAGTGGTAATGGCCGCAAGTCTTGCTTGGAAGATGAAAGTGGAGCTCAGCATCTGCAGGATCGTCGACAGGACCTGAATCAGATGTTCAGACGCTTCTGCGGCCATTTATGATGCAGATTCATCGACTTGCGCCATTGGGTGATGGATTTTCGGCTTCCAATTAGCAGGTCAGTGGTCCACTACACACAGGATGTGGCTAAACTGGTAGCGGGACCGTTTGGAGGGCTCTGGACGACTGTTTAGTAGAGAGGATTTTGGGAACCTACCGAAACGGCGTCAGTCTAAAAGGGTGCAGGTCAAACATAGGACGAAGCTAGACCTCGGTATTGTATTAGTAAATTGTCGTTGCTGGGTTGGAAAAGAACCAGAGATCCCAGGGATAATAGAAATCAATGAGAGTCAAATTCTTATATGTACTGAAAGTTCGCTAAGGCCAGCCGAAATTTTTACACGTGAGATAACCGTGCTCAAGAATCATAGGTTAAATACAGTAGGGGGTGGAGTGTTTACTACTGTCAGAAGTATTTCGCTGAGCAGTGAAATTGACGTATACAGTTCCTCTGAGTTAGTATGAAAAGGGTTATACTTGAGAACGGGAATAAATTAATAACTGGCACCTTTTACCGACCTACACCCCCCTCCCCCGCACTACTTACCCCCCCCCCTCCCCCCCCTGATGTTGCAGTTACTGAAAACTCGTTTCAAATAGGTACCCCGTTCATACAATTATAGTTGGTGGCGACTTCAATCTACTCTCGATATGTAAGAGAAAATAAATTTTTAAATTCGGTGGTAAGCAAGAAACGTCGTCCGAAATCGTGCAGAATGCTTTCTCCGAAAGTTCTTCTGAACACTTGAGAGTTGCGAAAACATACTTGACATCTTCTTAGGATAAAACTGTCTTCAGCAAATAGGTAGCATGATGGCAGATACAGAGATAAATGATCAAAAAATCCACGTAGCAAGACTGAATACCGTAACATCCACAGCAACCAAAAACAAACGCAAAATGTACCTGTTTAAACAGCAGACAAAAATTCGTTTGACGCATTCCCATGAGACAGTCTCCACTCCTTCCAAACTGACTATTTAACCGTAGCCTAGGTGAGGTATAAATTCAAAGGAGTAGTATCGACAGAAATTGAGAGATATATTGCACACACATTGAAAAGATGTGGTGCTGATCCCCCACAGTACAGGAAACACTTCAAATCTCTGTTGTTGCATCAACGAAAAAACCATAGATTCACTTGCATGCACATGTTAAGGATGAGTTTGCGTGTGTGGCAAGCTGCAGCCGCACGGCGACCAGCCAGGTGTAAACGCACGTTAAGAGTCACAATTTGCTGTTAGAAATTTAGCGTCGAGGTACTGCAGCAAATGACTGTCATTTCAGATCTGAAGTTCGTGATTACATGTCGGATAACCGTTACATAGTATGGATCTCCGAGGGCTACTTTTGCTAGCTGTTCTCGGGCCAAAGGCTTTACAGTATCTGCGCCAGCGCACGTCACTATGAAGGCGTGGATAGAACAGCGGTGTAGCTGAGAAAGCTGCCATGAATAGCGAGCACCTCGCACCTAATGGGCAGACCCCCTGACCAGAGTGTTTACTTCTGAGCGGCAAGAGGCAGAGCGGGCCAGTAGTGTGGCGGAGCTGAGCAGCCGCTTCGTGCTGACGGCTGTCGTGTGCTCAGTGTTTAGCCACCCGGGAAAACCGCGTGCTGGGTTTACTGCCGGGCGCGCGTCTGCGTGGGTTCGGACGCTCCGCTTCCCCTAGTTCAAGACGAATGCGAGATCTCTGCACTCACGGGTCTGTTTTCCCCGCTTGTTACTGACGAGGGAAACTCCGCATCGCACCCCCGCCAGGTTCAGTGTCAAAATGTCCCAGCGTGAAACGTGTCAAAAACTGAACTCAGCTTAAGGATGAAAGCAGGAATATGGAATATCAAACTGTGAAAAAAAAGCAAAATAAAAATTGTGAATGGTCCAAGTTCGACTAGTACAATATCGAACAAACTTTAACCGCCGCGACATCACGGTTGAGATTCATTGGTGATACATTGCAAACCGAACCAGCCGGGTTCAAAGCATCATCGGGCCATTTTTTTTCACAACGTTATGAACTGTCCGTCCGGTCATTAGAATGTTTAACCTCTTTCTGTAATCTTTGCAGTTGTGACACTATCATTGGTTATAGACTATGTGTCACGTGGTAAGAACACATTACCGTCGCAAGTAAACGCGATGAATAGTGAGAACAGGCGGGATATGTTATAAACGTCTCACAGTAATGAAAACAGCAAATAAATGGCAGTGAACTGTGTTACAATAAAGAAAATCAAGAGTCAGTACTTTCGAAACGGAACGCGACATCAAAAAGGTTAAAAATATTTGTTCTGAGAGAGCACAGAGAATCTGTGTGTTCCGTTCACTTGTTGCCGCTTATATGAAAAAGTATTATGTTTTCATCATTTCCTTTGGGTGTGATCACATTCATACAAACACCTAAATATGGCAAGCAGGCATGTCTCACTCACATCACCAGGTGTACAAATCAGGCGCGTCGGTAAGAGATTTCTATCACATGACATACGTACTTTCACTAATGCTACCTATGGCACGCGAGACATATTTTACGTTTGCCGTTCACATTCGAAAATCACTTCATTTCGGGTGCTAATAGAACAGATGTGTAAAATCAACTGTCATTATACGTCCCTTTCCAAGACCTCGCTGTTGCAAACGGACGTTACACCATGACACAGATGCAAGTTTGAATAGAGCGAACTGCGAAAACAACAAAGAAAAAAAAAAAAAGCTCTAGCATGAATGAGCTTTGGGCACGGCACGCTCGCTTTATAGTCCAACACCGTTACCTATTAACTACGACGCCACTGCTCCCTGAAGTTCGTGTATATTGAAATTCATGTCGTAGAACCGTTCAATGCATCTTATTTCATCCTTTTCACAGTTCAGTAAACCTTCTTCCTGTTTTCATGCTTGATCTGTGTTCGGTTTTTGACGAGCTATCCGATGGATCATCTTACAACTCAGTCTGAGGGGGATGCGATTGGAAGTTCGCCTTGTGAGCCGCCGTGTACTTTATTCCAACGACCATATGAGTAGCGGCGTTGCTACGCCTTCTGAAGATACTAAAAACTTTATCATAGTATTTGAGAGGCAATGTTCTGCTCTGACGTCTGGGCTAAATAGCAACGAAAAACCTGAGCAGTAGAGTAAACAGCAGATGGAAATGAGTCTGTAGATCCATTCAGAACAGATGGGCTAAATAAATCCAATCAGTACTAATAACAAACTCCTTCCACCTGGAACTCTCAAAATCGCAAATAAACATGCTTAAAATAACACTAAAAAAGTTACATTTTATTAGGGGGAAACAAGGTAACAAGATATCAATAACACAGAAGTGAAATTACGTGTAATTCAATAACGTCAGCGAATCCTTACATTTTCAGTCAGCAGAGCGATAAACCCTCTGCGTGTAGTAATTATAATAGCGCAAAACATACACATGGAAACTTAACTACTGTGGCTTTTGATACTCGACTGGTTGAATGCGACATTATTTAGAATGCAAAAATATGCCTTTATTGCGATGCTTGCATTGTTCGTGCTTGTATTAGTCCTCAAAGTGCACATGCGGGATTTGGACGAAGCGTTTAAAAATGTTGAAGTGTACACACTATACACACCACACTAAAGCCATGTTGTTACATTCTAAATCACTTTCTCATTCAACCAGCCTAATATCACACTAATTACATTTGTGTGTGATGATATGGGTTTGTCAGTGTCATAACCTGCCTTTCACCAAGCGTATTCCGACATAAGCGTATACTTCGGCTCAGAATATTGATCGTAAATCACAGAGTGAAGTTTGATGACGGAATAACGGTCACGTGTTTTCACTTGGGGTTTGGCACGGTGTAATCTTACAGTATCAGCCGTTCTACTGAAACAGTTTAGCCGGCCGCGGTGGTCTCGCGGTTCTAGGCGCGCAGTCCGGAACCGCGCGACTGCTACGGTCGCAGGTTCGAATCCTGCCTCGGGCATGGATGTGTGTGATGTCCTTAGGTTAGTTAGGTTTAAGTAGTTCTAAGTTCTAGGGGACTGATGACCACAGCTGTTAAGTCCCATAGTGCTCAGAGCCATTTGAACCATTTGAAACATGTTATACAGCCAAAAGAAGTAAACATCAAGGGATTGGCCACATCTTGTTGTTTTCGGGGCAATATCTTCAGCACAACGCCTTTGTCTGGAAAACATGCATCTAGGAGCCTATGATCTGTATGACCCGACCAGGAATCACACAGTAATAGGCTCTTTTCACTTGTCACATGTTCGCCGATATCTCAAGTTATAAAACGTTTCATGTTTTTTTTTTTTTCATTCTTCCACTTTTGCTTGCCTCCACACAAATGTATTGTTGGCAAGTTGTTTCTAGTTTCTTTGAAATACGTGGGCCTAAAGTGCCTTGTGGCTCTTGAAAACAGATGTATAATTTGTTTGCTAGCCAGCCTGTCATTGATGACGCCACATCAATTGTGTAGCTGTGGATTGAGCTACCTACAGATTGCAACACAGTAGTGGTAGTTTTCTCTCCTTTGTGAGACATTGTTAATGATGAAGACATTTCGCATGGGACATGACTCTGGTCACTGTTGATAACACATTCTCTCTCCATCCTTCTCAGTCAGAAACATGTTTACTTCCTCCAGAAACTGTTGTGCTTTGGTTCAAATGGCTCTGAGCACTATGGGACTTAACATCTTAGGTCATCAGCCCCCTAGAACTTAGAACTACTTAAACCTAACTAACCTAAGGACATCACGCAACACCCAGCCATCACGAGGCAGAAAGAATCCCTGACCCCGCCGGGAATCGAACCCGGGAACCCGGGCGTGGGAAGCGAGAACGCTACCGCACGACCACGAGATGCGGGCTGTTGTGCTTTCTGACGTATACTATTATCGTAGTCTATGTCTTTACAGGTAACAAATGTAATAATATAGCTGGATGAAACGCGATATCCAGCCTGAAGATTGTCAAAAAACAAAACAGAAGCTTTCAAATTGACCAAACTAACCATTTTAAACGCTTCTAGCGCCCACATATGTAGATCCCAGTAGTGTAGACCCATATGACCATGCGCTATCAAATTACAATATTACATGATTTTTTATAATTTATAATGACTATAGTCTGCTTCCTTGAAAACGAGATCCTGCTTGTCTTTACAAGACACATAATTTAAATTTCCTCTGCGACTTTATTTACTTTAGATGCACTTACAGAACCTCATTAGTTTGCTATGGGAACGGAAACCATGATTTTAATAGTCTTCATCAGTTTTCTTCAGTACGCTGTCATCAGTATATTCTAATACACTGGGGCTGAACTGTTTGGGTGGAGACAGTTCGTACTGACATTGAGTGGACTGTTCCTGTCGCCTGGAGATGAATGTCGGGTACTGCAAAAACAGCCACCCTCAGGTTCAGGTTCTTCCTCCTCCTCAAAATAAGTAGACCTATCAACCGTGATGTCATGTGTTTCTGTGTCGTCCCCATTATGTTTCTGAACTGTTATGTTATGTAATACATCCGCGAACACTCTGTCCTCGATCCCGATTTCATTTCCGTAAACAGCACGTTGCAACATTTTCCCAAATATTTGGATCACATTCATAGGATTAATTCTCTTCATGATAGCCCTGTACACAGTATACACAGTAACGCGCATGCGAACACTCTAAGAGACTCTTTCGTACTGCAGCTGTACCATTCACGAAAGTCGAGCACTTGTTAGTGGAGCTACTGCAAGTGACCATCTGATGGCGCTAGCAGACAAGTCCGAAGTTTTGCATGCAAAAGACAGAGACCTCTGATGTTCTTATCGTCAAGTGTTAAATCTACCTTTAAATCTGTAGATTTTGTTCCGTTAAGATCCACATGTTAAGTTCAATCTACGACGAAGTGCTGAATCCTGTCACCACTCGGGTCCGATGCTCAGTAAGATCACACTTTTTGTACTAACCCGCAATGCGGGACCGTGACAAATGCCTTCCTGAAGTCATGGAACACAACACCAACCTGCGCAGATGTCTACAGCGCTATAGATTTCGTTGAGGAACAAAGCGCGCTGAATTTCACAACAGAAATTCGACCCTAAGTCCATATTAAGCACTCACAAGCGTGTTGGCAAAAGCCTTACACGTGCGTCGTAATAAATTTACCCGAAATTATGTTGAAAAGGCTTGGGATTGACCAGGTAAATGTGCTCAGCACGGCTCAACGCACCTGCATACATAGTTCAACTCAATTACCACCTCACAGATGGCAGAAAATGACATCACGCGATGACAGAGTAATGTCAAATAGTAGCGATATGTCATCGACATGTGAAAAGTTTGATGGTAATTTGGCAACATGAAACGGATCGAGAGGAATTTGAATTGCTACTGTATAGGCATCTTTCACCAGTGTCGTAATAGTAATGACTTGCTGTGACTTCACCTCTTGTATTACATTTGGAATTTAATTGCTCTATACCGATGTTCGATTTCACATTTTCGCTGGTTTCATTTTTCAGTCAATGCAGTGGGCCAGAAGTGTTACCGCTGCGCTCTAGAAATAAAAATTTGTTCCCTTGTACAGTTTTCTCTGCGATACGTTTCGGATTCTCTCTGATAACTGTACTATATTATCAATCTATGACTGAATGTCGTATTTGTAACTGGTGCTATTTTTTACTCCCTTGCTAACTCACGTGATGAGACTTTCTCTTTCAGTAACTGTTAAAAGATTTTCAGGGCTGTGACGTCATATTGATTATGCAGCCTGACGCATACGTCACTTGATCATTACATCGCTGGTCAAAATAGACATATTGTAGAGGGATCACTACTTGATGCCATTAAGTTTCTGACACACTGAGAATACGCGATGCCATTACATATACACCATCACATTATGCAATGAGCAGGTTACGCAAATAAATTCAACGAAGTTCTTAACAACGTGGCAAGCTGACAGCAACTGCTGCTCTATAAAAATTTCACCGAGAGATTTACTTCCAATAGGGAGAGCAGTCGGCAAACAGGTGTCTGCAACTCGCATCAGCATTGGGAAACAAAGCTTCAGTGTGCCTCGCTAATTCTCTAATTACACGCTCAAGCAGAAGCGTCTGCGCTATGGTGACTGTAATTACATTACATTATGTGCCGCAAGACGAATACTGAGTGACAGCAAGACCGTGGATCATACCTGTTAGCACTTGGGTCCTGTCTTGCCCTCAAAACTGGAGCTAAGACTTCTTGCGAAGCTCACAAGCTCACAATGAGGTGTTGACAGCTGCTCTTGTGCTGTAAGAAAACGTCTATCACTTCACAAAAGAATATCGATAGCTTTTTCTCGGTTTCAGTAAGCGCACGATTTCGTAACGACACCGATATAGCTTCGGCAGAAATCGCAGTATTGCTAGGCAACGACACATGCCCCTTCCACCGACTGTGCATTGTTGCGAATGTTCCCAGGGATCGTTACTAGACAACATCGCTGTGAATTACAGACCACGCCGCAATTGTTTACTGGGCGAGTTATGTAGGTATTTTCGAATGACGACTGTTTGGAACTGTAAAAGAATTCACAACCCAAACATCAACAAGCAGGACATTCTGAAGGTGTTTTTCCTTAAAATACTTATTATTCACATTGAAGTCATCGTGTAAATGACCAAACTATTTATGTATGAATTATAAAAAAATCTTATTATTAACGATCTAGCTGAAATTTTAAAGTACGACAACATTGACCCTTGTACACAACAGAATACTTGCACCATCTCATCGTCTGACTACCTTGGTGGGGAGTTTCCGTACCCACTCACAACGCTTGAGCTTGATGTGCAATCTTATAAAGCGAAATTAAACACAATGAGCACATGATGTCGGTTAACAGAAAGGAGGTGTAAGACATGAAATTAATATCAGGATTAATAATTTATTCAGCCAAGGGCTATCTTGCAGTAATGTATAATTTTTCAACTTTACATGAGAAAAATGCAAGTCATATACAAAAAAAACTTACCAATTGCGAATAGGAATCACCATCTGAGGTTTCTGTACAAACATAATTACGTATGTAGATAGTTCATCCATACTGGTAATCGAGAAACTCGATGATTTTTCCTCTTATCGATATCAATACAAGCTATAGGACCTGGTGATATCGAGACTTTCGAGAACGTTTTAATTTTTAGTTTCAATCTATTTCGCAATTGCTATCGTAATTTCTGAGGAATCATGGTCTTAACAGACTGGCAGAGACACAAATGAATAAAGAAAGAAAAAAATAGATTTCTTGGTGTTATACAGCGTTATTACAAATGATTGAAACGATTTCACAGCTCTACGATAACTTTATTATTTGAGATATTTTCACAATGCTTTGCACACACCTTCAAAAACTCAAAAAGTTTTTTTAGGTATTCACAAATTTTCGATATGTGCCCCTTTAGTGATTCGGCAGACATCAAGCCGATAATCAAGTTCCTCCCACACTCGGCGCAGCATGTCCCCATCAATGAGTTCGAAAGCATCGTTGATGCGAGCTCGCAGTTCTGGTACGTTTCTTGGTAGAGGAGGTTTAAACACTGAGTCTTTCACATAACCCCACAGAAAGAAATCGCATGGGGTTAAGTCGGGAGAGCGTGGAGGCCATGACATGAATTGCTGATCATGATCTCCACCACGACCGATCCATCGGTTTTCCAATCTCCTGTTTAAGAAATGCCGAACATCATGATGGAAGTGCGGTGGAGCACCATCCTGTTGAAAGATGAAGTCGGCGCTGTCGGTCTCCACTTGTGGCATGAGCCAATTTTCCAGCATGTCCAGATACACGTGTCCTGTAACGTTTTCTTCGCAGAAGAAAAAGGGGCCGTAAACTTTAAACCGTGAGATTGCACAAAACACGTTAACTTTTGGTGAATTACGAATTTGCTGCACGAATGCGTGAGGATTCTCTACCGCCCAGATTCGCACATTGTGTCTGTTCACTTCACCATTAAGAAAAAATGTTGCTTCATCACTGAAAACAAGTTTCGCACTGAACGCATCCTCTTCCATGAGCTGTTGCAACCGCGCCGAAAATTCAAAGCGTTTGACTTTGTCATCGGGTGTCAGGGCTTGTAGCAATTGTAAACGGTAAGGCTTCTGCTTTAGCCTTTTCCGTAAGATTTTCCAAACCGTCAGCTGTGGTACGTTTAGCTCCCTGCTTGCTTTATTCGTCGACTTCCGCGGGCTACGCGTGAAACTTGCCCGCACGCGTTCAACCGTTTCTTCGCTCATTGCACGCCCCTTACAGAGGCATCCAGAAGCTTTAAACTGCGCATACCATCGCCGAATGGAGTTAGCAGTTGGTGTATCTTTGTTGAACTTCGTCCTGAAGTGTCGTTGCACTGTTATGACTGACTGATGTGAGTGCATTTCAAGCACGACATACGCTTTCTCGGCTCCTGTCGCCATTTTGTCTCACTGCGCTCTCGAGCGCTCTGGCGGCAGACACCTGAAGTGCGGCTTCAGCCGAACAAAACTTTATGAGTTTTTCTACGTATCTGTAGTGTGTCGTGGCCATATGTCAATGAATGGAGCTACAGTGAATTTATGAAATCGCTTCAATCATTTGTAATAGCCCTGTATAATTAGAGATTAACATTTTTAGGATTTTTTTCCCTTACTTGGACCGTGAAACCTTGTGTCTTGCCAAATTTCATTATTAGAGATCAACAGGAAGGTTTCCATGAGAGTTTGCAAGCATCAAAATACGTGACGTAAATGGCCGTATCGTTTCATTTAACTTAAAACAATAAAATTTTTAGGCCACCAAAAGTCTCTAGATCTTAAATGCGACATTAATTTCTACTTCATAGTCTACCCTATGCTGATAAACACCCGTTTTATCAGAAGAGACAGTATATCAATAAACGGATGACGAATGACAGGAAATATATTTTCGTGTGATACAATTACAAATTAACAACTTTCGACTTTTTGCATTACGTCTTCGGTGAAACGCTGCTGTCTGCCAAATTTCATGGTTGTAGATCAACGGGAAGGTCCCAATAGATTTTGATGAATCAGTTTGCGAAAACCAAAATATATGACATGACTGATGATATTTTTTGATTGTACTCACTGAGAAACTTAAAATTTTTACTCCATCAAGGGACTATAGAGCTTAGTCTTTGATATAAATTTCAACTTTATACTTCCACCCGTTACTGTGAAAAATGGTTGAGACAGACAGACACACGGACGGATAACAAAGTGAAATTGTAAGTGTTGCTTTTTTATCGACTGAGATACAGAACCCTAACAACGAGTAAATATTTATAAACTTGCCTTCAAGGAGGAAGGAACAAATGGTTGGCCGTAGCCTTGGTCAAGGAATGAGCCTGCATTTGTCAAAAGTGAAAACCAGGAAAACCTAAGTCACCGTGGCATTCCAACCTCCCGAATCCGACGCCAGTGTCTTGATAAAAAGTGAACTGACTCAGTCGGTTACTTCTAACGGGCAGAGCACTTGTGTTTGTAAATACTAGAAAAAAATTAGTTAATAACATAAAAAATAATTACATACCGTTTTTTCATTCCATACTTTTGGCAGAGGACTTCAGGACCACGATCACAATGACGCACCACTGCAACCTCTTCGGCTCTTCGGTTCTGCGCCTCTGAACACCTGAGTGAGCATTCCGCCTGGATCAGTGAGACGTTCAGCTGAGGAAGATGGTGATATATTAGGATATAACACCTCTGGACTTTGGTGTAAGATATTTCAGCAAAAAAGCATTACGTTGGTGACGTATGTTAAAAAGTGACAGAGCTGTTTTAGCGATGACTAAAGATGCAGAAGCCAATGGAAACCACTTCAATAAAGACACATAATGTGTTTCCACAGGGTATGTGGCTTGTAACGGAAAAAGTGTCATGATGATCCCTCCGTTAGCAAAATATTTCGGTTTACTGCTCCATTCGGATTTCTGGGAGGGGACTGAAATGCGGAAGTGACCGAGAGAAAAAGACGGAATAACCAAATATGGGATGGCATTCTATGAGTCCAAGTGCGGAATGTCACAATTTTGAACATAATATGAAACCCGGAAAATATAAAAACGGAAATGAAAAATGATCGATCGAGATATAGTGGCGTGGATAGTAACGCAAAAGTTTTCTCATCATATGAATATAGTGTAATATCAACAGCAACAGAAAGTGGTATAACGGGAGTAGGATTCGTTATGAATTGGAAATTAGGGCACTGGGAGAACTACCGTGAATGGTTCACTGATACGGTTGTCTTCATCAAATTCGGCAGAAAACCAAGACAGACAAAATAGTTCAGATATACACGCCACCGTCGAAAACATAATATGGCACAGAGAAAATATATGAGGATATAGGACGGGTAATTTAGTATGTAAAGGGGGATGAAAATCTGATAATCGTGTGGGAGTCGAACGCAGCTGCAGGGGAAGGAATAAAGAGAAGGGCTACGGGCGAAGATGGGCTCGTCAACGAGAACGAGGGAAGAGAAAAATTAATTGAATGCCGTCATAAATTTCAGATGGTAATAGTGAATGTCCTGTTCAATAATCACTAAACGAGGAGGAGGAATGCTTGGAAAAACCCAAAACGCGATAAAGGTTCCAGCTGGATTACATCGTGGTCAGATAGAGATTCTGAAATCAGATATGGGTTGTAAGCGGTACACAAGTGCAAAAATGGACTCATTTCACCATTTAGTAATGCACAAGGGTATATTGAAGTTTAAGACAATCATCGGGAAAAATTACTGTGCAAGGAAACGGGATACATGAAGAATCATGAGACGCGTTGGAAGCTCGCCTTGGATGTGGCTACTGCAGTAAGGATAGCCACAACAGGCAGTTCACCTGCAGAGGAGTGGATATCTGTAAAACACAGCGATCACAGATGATGGACAGACAAATATAGGTGCAAGGAAGGTAATTATGAAGAAATCCAGAGTAGCAAAAGAGATACTTCAACTGATAGACGGAAGAAAGAAACACAAAAACGCTCAGGGCAAGACAGGAAAATAGCAATATTAAACACTTATGAAGGTCACAAACAGGAATTGAAGTGATGTCATGGCAAAATGGCTGTATGAAAAAGGTGAAGAAATAGAAAAATAAATGATGATCCGACTTACTGACTCAGCATACAGAAAAGTCAAACCAACCTACAGTGAAATTAAAAGCAGTGGTGGTAATTAAGACTGCAACGGGAATTCCACTGTTAAACGCAGAGGAGAGAGCGGATAGGTGGGGAGTGTACATCAAAGACATCCATATGGAGGAGACCTGTCTGACGACTTGATAGAAGAAGGAAATGGAATCGATATGGAAGACAGAGAGGATCCATTATTCGAGTCAGATTTTAAAAGAGCTCTGTAAGCCTTGAGACCAAACAAGGCAGAAAAGGTACATTGCATTTCATCGGAATTTCAAAAATCATTGAGATTAGTAACAAAACAGCGACAATTCAAGCTGACGTGTAGAATGTGTGAAGTTGGTGACTTACCATCAGACTATCAGGACAGTATAATACACACACTTCCGAAAATAACAAGGCCTGGTATGTGCGGGAACTCCCGCACAATAGGCGTGACAGGTCACATACCTCAACTGCTGACGGGGTTTATGTACAGAAGAAAGAAAAAGAAAATTTAAGGTTACTTGGATAACGATGAGTTTGGATTTAGGAAAGGCACTAGAGAGACAGGTCTCACGTTACACTTGATAATGGCAACAAGAATGAATTAAAATCAAGATTCGGTAGTAGGAACTGCCGATCTAGAGAAAAAAAAAAGAGTTCGTCGATGTGAAATGCTGTTAAATGTTCGACATTCTGAGGAAAATAGGAATAAACTATGGGGAAAGACGGATGGTATACAGTATGTACGACAACCAAGAAGAAATAAGCAGACTGGACGATCAAGAACGAAGGGCCCAGGTTTAAAAGGTTGTAAAACAGAGATGTTACTTTTCGCCCCTATTGTTCAATCTATTAAGTGAAGAAACAGTCACGAAATCGAAAGAACGATTCAAGAGCGGAATTAAAATTCAAGATTGAAAAGACATCACTGACAAGTTTCGTGGATGATACTGCTATCCTGAGTGAAATTGAAGAAAGGTTACAAGATCTGTTGAATGGAATGAACAGTCTAATGAGTACAAAATATTGACTGAGAGCAAATCTAAGGAAGTGGAAACCCAAACGGGGTATTCTCACTAAACCAGACTGATTCTTTTCGCCTGTAATCATTTTAGCGGAAGACTTAGATACTGTCGCAGAAGAATCTGAACAGCAGCGTGGTGTAGCGTTGATGGTGCTGAACTGTTGCATGGAGACTCGTGAGTTTGAAACTCAGCTAGACTGTAAAGTTTTAATTTCTATATTTGGTTCACGTACTTTATAGAAGTATCTATAAATATCAAAAGCATTGTACTGCAGCTGTGCATATACTGTATTTGTTCTGGCCGGAGGAAGTTCGTTCCGCTCTCTTGTATGTGCAATTGCTGAATAAACCTTCGTTAAGTGAAGTTAGTGTTCGTCATTCATCTAATTACACCTCCTTCTACGTAGCATTGTTCTGGTGGAGGCGCTGGGTATCGGAATTGTGATAGCGCACTTTATCGGTGACACAGTGGCTCCCATCAGGCCTCGACAGAGCCGTCGTTTACGTGGCGAGAAACCTGAGTTGGAGCCATATTCAGCAGTCGCAATCTAGCGGAGACAGAAGAAGGAGAGGACGTTACGCTGGCAGAAACTGTATGCCACCAAATCCGACTTCCTTCCGGGTTCTCTAGTGACGCTGGCCAAGATCCAAACAAGTTGCTGAAGGTACATGAGCATATAGCCATATTTAACAAATGGGATGACATCGTGTGTTTGGATAACGTATTTTTCTACATGGAGGGCACTGCCAAGCCATGGTATGAGAACAACGAGGAGAATTGCACAAGCTGCGAAGTATTCCAGTCGGAAATGCTCAAGTGCAAGGCTGAAGATAAAGTAAAGTGCATGCCACAGCGTCCAGGAGAAACTACAGCATCCTGCATTCAAGACGCCTTGTAGCTGTGTAAAGTAGTAGATCCTGAATCGAGAAGGAAGGTAAGGTTGCACATCTTATGAATGATGATGCTGAGGACATGTATCAAGTACTACTGCTGAAGTAGGTTTCGACGGCAGACGACTTCATAAAATGATAACAGTCTATCTAGATAATGCATTATACGCTAGAAGTTTGAATGGCTTCCAAACGTCGAGTCGATGTCTGTGATGGTGCAAGAAACTGATTTCACAACTGTTCTTCGTCAGATACTGGGAGAGGAAGTTCAGAAGGCACTTGGATTATACGGCGAGCAGAAAAGCGAGACGCATCAAGTGGTCGTAAGAGAGGAAGTGGAACAGACATTGAACCCAATCTCTCGTCGTTCATTTCCCTTTAAACAGTGAAATAGTCGAGACCCAGGCGGAGCTACGTTGCTACAATGCCGCATGAGGAACCTGTTTGGGCACCAAGGTAGTCTGACGTCTGCAGGACCCAGGATAACCAACGAGTATTTTTCCACTGTGGACGACCGGGACATGTGGTGCGCTATTGCCGAGAATGGCGGCGGATATTTGATGACGCCCGCGACAGAAGACAGCAGACCGATCTTAGTCGACGCCAACTCCAGGACGACGAAGACGAACAAGAAGATGTGGGTGCAGGACGACGTAGGTCACCATCGCCTCCAGCTAGCCGCTGGAGAGGACGCTTCCCATTACGTCGATCAAGGTCTCCATCACCGTTTAGAAGGTCCAGCCGATCACCTAGCCGCTGCAACCTAGAAAACTAAAGGGTGCGACATTCTTATTAGATGAGGCCGCCGAAGAGAAAAATCCTCCGTGATCGACCACTACAAAAGTGATAGGAGGCTACGTTGATGTCCTCATGGACGGCTGACCAGCCCTAACTTTTCTGGACTCTGGAGAATCATTTTCAGCCATTTCGGAGAAGTACCGTCACCAGTTGCAGAAAACCGAGTTCGTCGACAGCAAAACATCTCTACTGAAGGTGGTTAATGGGAAATATGTAAAACCTAGAAGAAGTTGTACCATTCGTGTGGTGTAAGTGGCCATACACAGCCCTTAGAATTCATAGTCTTGCAAGAATGGAGTCATGACTTCATTCTTGGATGGAACTTTTTTAAGCTTCTAAGGCAATTACATATTCTGGTCGCTCGAAGATTATGCTAGACGAGATGTGATACTGTGGACAGGAAGGTGCGCATCCGAATGTGTGAAGACTATGTGTTCTGGATGAAATGATCATTCCTGAGAGTCACCGCTAGAAAGGTAACTGTCACGTGTCATGTCATGTATGAACTCACGGATTTTGTAGTGGAATGTAACAGAAGCATACCACTGAAGAATAACTTGGTCATCCTAGCCTCCTTCGCATCGTTTAAGAACGGATTCGGTGAATGGTGGATTGTTAACTGTCGCTGAGAACTTGTAGATCCTTCCAGGACGCAAGTGCGTAGAAAACGCAGAGCCGTTAATTGAAGAACAGCTGAGCGTCATAGAAACCTCCCCTGCCGAGTCTGATGGCGAAACTACTGCTACCACTACGACACAAGATCTTCTAACTTGACTATCACCAGATCTTACTAAGGAACAACAGAAGAAGATAATTGTCATTCTTCAAGAGTTATCTGAATGTTTCAATCCACAGGTGAAGAGCAAATTAGACAAATCGTCGGTGAAGAAACGGATCAGCACTGGAGACCATCAACGAATAAGCCAGAGAGCATACCGTGTGTCAGTAAAGGAACGCCGAATAATTCGCGACGATGTGGAGAAAATGATGAAGAATAACATCGTTCAGCCTTCGCAGAACCCATGGCAGTCACCAGTGGTCCTCGTCAGGAAGAAGGAAATCGAAGTAGATGAGACTGATCGTGAGAAAACTGCAATCATCACCCCTGGGCGCCTGTATGAGTTTAAGGTAATGTTGTTTGGTTTATGTAATGCACCAGCAACTTTTGAACGGATGATGGATAATCTTCTAAGGCACCTGATGTGAACGGTGTGTCTTTGTTATTTAGCTGGCATTAAAGTTTCCTCAGAGACATCTGATGAACATATAAAAAGACTGAGGGCCGTTCTTAAGGGTGTCCAAGAAGGCGGAATGAAACATAATCCGAGAATGTGTCTACTTGGAGCGAAAGAAATCAAAATACTTGGACACCTTATGTCAAACGAAGGTGTGAGGTCCTATCCAGAATTTAACGGAATTTCCTATTCCTAAAAGTATTAGAGATGTGAATGTTTCTTCGGATTATGTTCTTATTACCGTCGTCTTATCAAAGACCTTTCTATCAAAGTCAGACCACTTTACGGGCTTTAAAAGATTATGCTAAATATATCTGGGGTGGTGCTCAACACCATTGTTTCGATGTGCTGCGAAAATCTCATACGACTGACCCTGTACTTGGTCTGTCTGATGAAAGAGCACCTACAGAACTACACACAGATGCCAGCGGGTATGGGATGGGTGCTGTTCTGGTGCAAATTTCGGATGGAAAAGAGAAGGTTATAGCCTATGTTCCTAGGACACTTACAAAAGCCAAGAGAAACTTCTCAATTACAGGAAGAGAATGTGTTGCTGTGATCTGAGCCATGTGCAAATTTCAACAGTATCTCTATGGAAGGCCATTCACAGTTGTTAGAGACCATAATTCACTTTGTTGTTTGACAGGTCTTATGGATCCAGCAGGACGTCTCGCCAGGTGGGAACCACATCTTCAGGAGAATGACTTTACCACAGTGTACAAAACTGGAAGAAAACACCAATACCGATTGTCTCTCAAGAAACCCTGTGCAAGAGTATCAAGACTTTGCTGAAGATAGTGACTGTCTTGCTGCACTCCATGATCTCTCTGCTGTGCAGAAGAAGGACACCAAGATATCTCAAATTATGCTTGCCTTACATCGGTGAAAGGACAATTTCAGGAAGTTAATGGACTACCTTGCAAAAAAAACTTTGGAAAGAGGTGGCTACCAGTGATTCCTAAACACATGCGCTTAGATGTTCTCTAGAAATTCCATGACAGACCTGAGGCAGGAAGTTTAGGATCTGTTAAGACATACGATAGAATCCGCAAGAGACTTTTCTGGCCAGGTTTATTTACGAGTGTCCGTCACTGTATGTCGCACTGTCGGGAGTGCCAGCGGAGAAAGGCAGTTCCTCAGAAACCACCTGGCCGACTCACACCAATTCTACTAGCCCAAACGTCTTTCCAGCGTGTTGGGATTGACCCCCTCGGGCGATTTCCAACGTCTGCTAGTTGCAATAGATGGATTATTGTTTAAACTGATTATTTGACACGCTATGCCATTATAAAAAGCCGTGAAAACTGCCGAAGCATTGGAGGTAGCCAAATTCATGGTGGAAGACATTTTATTACAACATGGCGTCTCAAGGTCGTTACTTACGGATCGAATTGAAGTTTTTCAATCGAATCTTGTGACTGAGATCAACCGTCGGTGCAACATTATTCATCACATGACGACTGCCTACCATCATCAAACTAACGGGCTTACAGAACGCCTTAATAACACATAGGCTGAGATGCTATCAATGTTCGTCAATGTTGCGCAGAACAACTGGGGTGAGGTGCTACCTTTTGCCTACAACACCGCCAAACAAGGCAGCACAAGCTTTACGCCATTTTTCCTGGTGCATGGGCGTGAGGTGACTACGACGATGGACACTGTGTTTCCGTTACATCCTGATGACGTGGATGACGACTACATGGGCCAGGTATTAACCAGAGCTGAGGAAGCTCGGCAGTTAGCTCGACTCCCCACGCTGCAGGGACAAGAAAACGATCGCAGAAGGTATGACGCGAGCCACCGGCCTGTTGTCTACCAGCCTGGTGACCTCGTCTGGATCTTCACTCCTGTTCGAAAGGTAGGTCTCTCTGAGAAACTCCTCAGGCGCTACTTTTGACCTTATAAGGTTGTAAGACAGTTGTCTGATGTTACTTATGAAGTTGAAGATTTCGATCCTGACACTAGATGACGAAAGGTCAGACATACGTTCCACGCCCTTCGAATGAAGCCCTATAAGAATCCTGCAACCCAGGGTAAATTCGAAGCTCCAGCGACAGGCAACAAGCGGAAAGGTGACGAAGAGTGTAGCGGCAAGGGAAGTTCCAAGAAGATCACCGCCATGGCGAGAATCAGTCATGAGGAGTCGGAGGACCGATAACTCGTTCCGGGACTAGGACGTAGCACCGAGACGCTGTTCGCTTAAGGAGGGATCAATGTCCCACCTTAAGCTGAGTAGCACCGTGGTTTAGTGGTTACGTTACTAAACTGTTGCATGGAGGGTCGTCTGTTCAGAACACACCTGGACTGTACAGTTTTAATTTCTATATTCGGTTCGAGTACATCCTAGAATTATCAAAAATCTCAAGAAGTATTGTATTGGAATGTTCTGTAGCTGTATGTATACTGTATTTGTTCTGGCCGGAGGCAGTTCCCCCTGCGCTCTTGTTCGTGCAAGCGCTGCATAAGCCTTCTTCTACGTGACAACCCTTTTGTTTTGTGATTTTGTCCTAAAGTGATTGGAATTATATTCACATTTGTGAGTGATTCATTTTTTTCTCATAGTTATTATTAATGGGAAGTATTGGTGGAGACTGTTCACTATTCCAGTTATCCTATTTTATTATTTGTCAAGAACGAAGCTTTTACAAAATATTTCTCTCGTTTGTCTTCGCTAATTAATTTCTGGATTATTGAATTCCAACAACAAAGAAATTTTGTGGAGTAGAAGGTCATTCTTCAATGCTTGGTTTCGCAGATGATCTGACTATAGTCTCCTATGTTTCAAAAGTCAGCAAGTCGGTAATCTCATTCTGCATTCAGCATCATGAGAAGCAAGTGAGTGGTGAGAGAAACAAAAAAAATCTTAAATGATTCTCCATTACAACAAAACCAAAAGTGCCACACATAATGGAGACAAAATTACAAGAGGATACAGCTTTGGTAGAAGAATCTGTGTTCCGATTACATAATTTTAATTTTTTAAGAAACCGAATTCCAGCACTAAATGAAGAGATTCATTGAAAACGACAGAATCTAAAAACAAATATCACACTAAATCGCAAAATGTTCTTAGGACAGTCAAAATACCCTGCTTGCTAATTTAGAGGTGTCGTACGGCTTGTCTACAGGAAGGTTCGGATGTAGAAACTCTCGCGCTGATGAGCGGCAGGAGCTCGTCGTCAGAGACTAGGTACTCTCTCGTAGATGATGCTTGCGGCGGCAACGCTCGTCATGGGCCTCCAGGCCAGTACAACCGATACGATGTTTAAGTGGTGTGGGGTTAAGAACTTCGTGAAGTCCAGGTGCGATTGGAACCTGGGCTGCATCCAGTAGATAACTGTCGCTCCACATTTGTAGAAGTTCGCGTAACTGACCACAGATTTACTGACATAAGCATGATGTCAACGACTTGAGCCGGCCGGTGTGGCCATGCGGTTAAAGGCGCTTCAGTCTGGAACCGCGTGACCGCTACGGTCGCAGGTTCGAATCCTGCCTCGGGCATGGATGTGTGTGATGTCCTTAGGTTAGTTAGGTTTAAGTAGTTCTAAGTTCTAGGGGACTGATGACCACAGCAGTTAAGTCCCATAGTGCTCAGTGCCATTTGAACCATCAACGACTTGATATATCATCCCAAACAAAATTGTGTAACTACTCACGGGGTCAGTTGGCATGATCGTTATTCGAATCCAGTACGCTTCCATCTACATTCTAAAACACACAAAGAAGTAAAGACCGGCGCTCCACGAAGAAATTATTTGAATGGTAGGAAAATCGGTAAATATGATGTACAGGTACAGATAAATATAACGTTTATACACTCCTGGAAATTGAAATAAGAACACCGTGAATTAATTGTCCCAGGAAGGGGAAACTTTATTGACTCATTCCTGGGGTCACATACATCACATGATCACACTCACAGAACCACAGGCACATAGACACAGGCAACAGAGCATGCACAATGTCGGCACTAGTACAGTGTATATCCACCTTTCGCAGCAATGCAGGCTGCTATTCTCCCATGGAGACGATCGTAGAGATGCTGGATGTAGTCCTGTGGAACGACTTGCCATGCCATTTCCACCTGGCTCCTCAGTTGGACCAGCGTTCGTGCTGGACGAGCAGACCGCGTGAGACGACGCTTCATCCAGTCCCAAACATGCTCAATGGGGGACAGATCCGGAGATCTTGCTGGCCAGGGTAGTTGACTTACACCTTCTAGAGCACGTTGGGTGGCACGGGATACATGCGGACGTGCATTGTCCTGTTGGAACAGCAAGTTCCCTTGCCGGTCTAGGAATGGTAGAACGATGGGTTCGATGACGGTTTGGATGTACCGTGCACTATTCAGTGTCCCCTCGACGATCACCAGTGGTGTACGGCAAGTGTAGGAGATCGCTCCCCACACCATGATGCCGGGTGTTGGCCCTGTGTGCCTCGGTCGTATGCAGTCCTGATTGTGGCGCTCACCTGCACGGCCCCAAACACGCATACGACCATCATTGGCACCAAGGCAGAAGCGACTCTCATCGCTGAAGACGACACGTCTCCATTCGTCCCTCCATTCACGCCTGTCGCGACACCACTGGAGGCGGGCTGCACGATGTTGGGGCGTGAGCGGAAGACGGCCTAACGGTGTGCGGGACCGTAGCCCAGCTTCATGGAGACGGTTGCGAATGGTCCTCGCCGATACCCCAGGAGCAACAGTGTCCCTAATTTGCTGGGAAGTGGCGGTGCGGTCCCCTACGGCACTGCGTAGGATCCTACGGTCTTGGCGTGCATCCGTGCGTCGCTGCGGTCCGGTCCCAGGTCGACGGGCACGTGCACCTTCCGCCGACCACTGGCGACAACATCGATGTTCTGTGGAGACCTCACGCCCCACGTGTTGAGCAATTCGGCGGTACGTCCACCCGGCCTCCCGCATGCCCACTATACGCCCTCGCTCAAAGTCCGTCAACTGCACATACGGTTCACGTCCACGCTGTCGCGGCATGCTACCAGTGTTAAAGACTGCGATGGAGCTCCGTATGCCACGGCAAACTGGCTGACACTGACGGCGGCGGTGCACAAATGCTGCGCAGCTAGCGCCATTCGACGGCCAACACCGCGGTTCCTGGTGTGTCCGCTGTGCCGTGCGTGTGATCATTGCATGTACAGCCCTCTCGCAGTGTCCGGAGCAAGTATGGTGGGTCTGACACACCGGTGTCAATGTGTTCTTTTTTCCATTTCCAGGAGTGTAGCTTGAGAAAATTTGGAAGACTTAAAATTTCCTCATTTCACGTCTATGGTCAAAATTTTTTGTGTAATCAGATTACCGGTATCGGCAGTGATCGATGGTGTTCGTGGCGCTAATATGTTAGGAGATGTTTTTATGAAACAGATATGAAGATGGTCATTATAGACCGAATCCGGTCGTCTGCAGAAATACAAAAATTGTGGTTATATACACGAAGTAAGGAAAATTTATTGTATTTGCGGGTCATTGTTCAATTCGTGACCATGTCCCTGCTTGTTGATGATTTATTCAAGACAAAGAGCTTCAAAAACTGGGCACGTCAATAACGTGTGGGTCCACCTCTGGCCCTTATGCAGGCAGTCATTCGGCTTGGAAATGTTTGATTACTTGTTGATATCTTCTTGAGGGATATCGTGCCAAATTCTCTCATTGTGGCGCGTTAGATGGTCAAAATCCCAAACTGGTTGAAGGGCCCTGCCCATAATGCTCCAAACGGTCTCAACCGAGGAGGGATCTGGCGATCTTACTGGCCAAGATATGGGTTGCCACCACTGTCACAAACAGTAGAAACTCTCAGTGTGAGCAGGGGAGGGGGGGGGGGGGGGGGCAGTCGGAGGGGGGGACATACCCTTGGTGTAATAGAAGCCCAGGTGACATACCGCTGTACTGTATGGACGCCGCGGATGACAACCGAAGAAGTCCTGCTATAAAAAGAAATGGCAAACCAGGTATCCGGGCCATCGCTCCCGGTTGTCGGAGCATAAAGGGGCGACTGCCAGGTTGGTATCCTACCTACCGCTGTCAGATGCGTCTCCAGACAGGTCTTCGGCCTGGAATCTCATTGACAGTGGTAGATATATCTTCAGTGATCAGCCCCACTTCCAGTGAGCCCCAGTGACCAGCGATAATTCCTTCGTGGTCCGTCGCTCTTTGTCTTAAGCTGTATTTCTCCATTTCCTACCAGTATCGTCTTGCCACCCTTGTTGTACGTGGAGTAATTGTGTCAGTGTTCGTTTCACGGAGAAACCCGTTGTTGTTCAATATTATTTCGTGATATCGACTTGCTGCTCTCTGATGTCGCCATGTGAAGTTGAATTATAAATGAAATATCTAAACTGGACCTTGAATTAAGTACTAGTACTTAGGAAGTATATCCCATAACATGATAGGTACTGTATGTGGATTAAGCGACAGCGCAGTCCATTAACTTGCGCCTACCTTGATAGCAAACAAACAGTTAATATCCATTAAAATAATTACCGTTTGCATCGTGTAACACAGTTGATAGTTATCTGGGTTCATCTGAGCTCTCTGACACACGCAATCTAGCCAGAGCAGACGCTTTTCATCAGACACGGGTTCATAGCTCGGATGGTACCTTGCAGCCAGTGTACAGAAGCAGCTGTTACATGGATGATGATGTCTTTGATCAAATGCTGCAAAACGTATAACGTCGCACGTACCTCACTCAGCTCGGAATTGTATGCATTACACTCCATAGCTCCGGTGGGCGAAAGTGTTACGGATTTGTAAATAAGTAAAAGATATAGAGTATATTTTGTTTATCCCATTAATGTCCGAATTAATTTTCTCTCAATTTTTTACACTTACTACTTGTAGTTTGTTTGTTACTCTGAATACGAAGCATTTAAATTGAAAAATAAATATTAACTTCCTAGTTTTAATGTAATATACCGAAACATACATGCAACGCTAAGTACAACTGAGAGCAAAACATACATTTATAAGAGAAGTTAGCACATTTTTGTACATAAGAAAGCCCACATAGACAGTCGACGAAGTGACGCATCGTAAACAGAAATTCGCCGTATATTTCCAGAGTGACGGACATAATCGTCCATATTATGAGCAAACATTGCGTAAAGGCTATTTATAAACCGACAAAGAAGATCAAAGATTGTGTCAGATCGGCAAAGGAGAAAAGAAATTTATTTGCAACGTCGGCAATACACCGCATACCTCGTACAAGCGGAAAAGTTTATATGCGGGTAACTGGACAATCAATCAGCACAGATGCGGTATTACAGGTGGGGGCAGGTGGAGAAGTCGGCCATGGCAGAGCACGCGCTGTATGAGACAGACCGCACAGCAACATTCGCTGACGTGCAAGTCCCTGTCACGCTCGCTTCTTCAGAGATGGTGCAGAAATGCACAAACACGAGAAATATACAGAAATGAGAATTTCAACAAGAAAGAAGAAAGCCCCAACGTGAACGAATCCTGGTTACCCGTGCGGCGAACGACCGTTGCAGTAGCAAGGGTAGAATCGCACCGGAATGCCTACTGTAAAGAACTAGCAAGCGGCCTCGTGCTCGACTCCAGTCCACCACCAGCAATGCAGTGTGAAACTCTGACAATGCCAGCTGCTCGTGCTGGCGAAACGTCACGACGATCATCAAACAAACGTCAGCCGAAGAACCCAAAACAGAAGCCAACACGCAGTTTGTCAACAAGTGGCCGTGAAAGTTTAAACAGTTTGAATTTTAAACAGGCCTAGGAGCCTCATCACAATAACGTGTACCTTATAAGGATTGGGATGTCAATCTTCTTTCTGAAACTTCGCAAACAATTGTAGCCGTATTGAAGGCCTATGAAATGGTTCAAATGGCTCTGACAACTATGGGACTTAACTTCTGTGGTCACTTCTGTGGTCATCAGTCCCCTAGAACTTAGATCTACTTAAACATAAGTAACCTAAGGACATCACACACATCCATGCCCGAGGCAGGATTCGAACCTGCGACCGTAGCGGTCGCGTGATTCCGGACTGAAGCGTCTAGAACCGCTCGGCCACTTCGGCCGGCGAAGGCCAATGAGCCACGGCGCTTATTTCATTATTAAAACTTCGAATCCACTGATTCGTAATTTGTGCTGCCTTCGTCTCCACTACACAGTGTAGTGTTTTTGATTTTTTTGTAAAACCAGGTTCCGTATGAAACGGTATTATGTGGAATTTTATTATTGTTTGTCTAATTTCATTGTATACCACTGTGGGAAAACTTTTGTGACCGACACGAGACACACGATTGCACGGAATAACGAAGCGTGGGTCTCAGCACACACAGCTGACCCACCGAAAGAAACTGGTCCTCGGGCAATTGCCAGGCTGAGACGGGGCTTCCCGTTACTGTAACAGTTAATACGTGGAGAAGGACTAGTTACCGCAAGAAGCAGACACAGGACATATAATTTATGTTAGTCAGCACAGTCACTATAGTAATGGTTTACCATTTGGATACGATATTAAGCTGGACATGTGAATTGTGTCGTGCTACCCTGAGGAGATCTGGTGAAACTATAAACCCTGGACGTATCCCTTCCACGTTTATCGTGTGTGTGTGTGTGTGTGTGTGTGTGTGTGTGTGTGTGTGTATGTGTGTGCGTGCGTGTGTGTGTGTGTGTGTGTGTGTGTGTGTGTGCGTGCGTGTGTGTATGTGTGTGTGTGTGTGTGTGTGTGTGTGTGTGTGTGTGTGAGAGTGAGTGTGTTCGAATCCTCTGTAGAAGTAATCCAGAAGGCAAACAGTATTGATCGAAACCTGTGAACTGACTGTTTTTTTGTGATTTGTTATTTTTTTTCTCTACATTTAGGTGACAGTGTTAAAGACTGACCATTAGGGATGAGAAACATTTATTCACTAATTTTAATGCACAACATCACCAATTCTGCAAAACTCCTTGCTGTTGAGTCGTCATATTTTATTTTGTCACTCACATATTAATTCTAACATACGACATCAGCGGTGTCACAATTTGGGAGCACTTGTGAATTTGTCATATTTAAGATGAGAAGGTGTTATATTTTGATCAGCTATGGTTGAGAAAGTCTAAAACGATGTCACAAATACGATACTAATTTAACCACATGAACTTCACATTGTCCTTACAATAGTAGAAATGCATGAGAACTTAGTTTAAAATTTAGTAGTCACTTTTACATTTTCATTGGTTGAGAATGTAGGGTAAGCTTTAGAGTCACTTTTACATTTTCATTTATTTTGTATGTGCTTTCAGTTCTTTTACAGCCGGCCGTTGTGGCCGAGCGGTTCTAGGAGCTTCAGTCCGGAACCGCGCGACTGCTACGGTCGCAGATTCGAATCCTTCCCCGGGTATGGATGTGTGTGATGTTCTTAGGTTAGTTACGTTTAAGTAGTTCTATGTTCTAAGGGACTAATGACCTCAGATCTTAAGTCCCATAGTTCTCAAAGCCATTTGAACCAAGTTCTTTTACATATTTGTTCAGCTACACCCGTACAATACTACAAGTGTAGTTTAAGTTTTTGCTGGTTGTATTTTGTTGATTTGGAACATGTGTTTCTGCAATGGTCTTTCTTCATTAGTTGATGTGTTTTACTACGTATGTGTTTCTATTAATGATATTCTCATTGTTCAACATAATATTTTATGTATTAGAGTATCGTTAATACAGAGGGAGAGGTTTGGTTTTGTAACGTCATGATTGTGGTTGGAGTAATTAATCGTAAAGGGAATTCAGAATTTATGGACTAGCCATCTACGAATTTCTGGGAAAACAAAAGTAGTACATTTGGCCATTTACAAATGTCCTTCATGAACTTGTGCTGCTGCTGAATCTTACAATACCTTCATCGGCTCATTTTATTCCCATCGGGGCGTGATGATAGGTGGCGAGTTTTCTTTTATAATGTCATGCAAAGTATTTCAGAATATTATTTACTGTTCACTTTATCGATGTAGTTGTTGCCTTACAGTGTTCCACGACTGAAGACCATACTCAGTATCCACAGTTACTGCCTATTTGCTGCCTTTATTTTTCTTCTCTTTCAATATGGTAAAAGACTGCAGAATTTAGAGGCTACAAGCTAGCTGGCGAAACAGTTTTCTTAAAAGGAACGATCAATGTCGCCCATGGCCGATTCTCAGGCTCAGGTAGCCACCGAAGCGTTCAGTATCCCTCGCCTCCAAGATCAATCCCACGCACTCTGATGGTTCACGGGATACGCATCTGCAGAGGAAAATACACTCCTGGAAATTGAAATAAGAACACCGTGAATTAATTGTCCCAGGAAGGGGAAACTTTATTGACACATTCCTGGGGTCAGATACATCACATGATCACACTGACAGAACCACAGGCACATAGACACAGGCAACAGAGCATGCACAATGTCGGCACTAGTACAGTGTATACCCACCTTTCGCAGCAATGCAGGCTGCTATTCTCCCATGGAGACGATCGTAGAGATGCTGGATGTAGTCCTGTGGAACGGCTTGCCATGCCATTTCCACCTGGCGCCTGAGCTGGACCAGCGTTCGTGCTGGACGTGCAGACCGCGTGAGACGACGCTTCATCCAGTCCCAAACATGCTCAATGAGGGACAGATCTGGAGATCTTGCTGGCCAGGGTAGTTGACTTACACCTTCTAGAGCACGTTGGGTGGCACGGGATACATGCGGACGTGCATTGTCCTGTTGGAACAGCAAGTTCCCTTGCCGGTCTAGGAATGGTAGAACGATGGGTTCGATGACGGTTTGGATGTACCGTGCACTATTCAGTGTCCCCTCGACGATCACCAGTGGTGTACGGCCAGTGTAGGAGATCGCTCCCCACACCATGATGCCGGGTGTTGGCCCTGTGTGCCTCGGTCGTATGCAGTCCTGATTGTGGTGCTCACCTGCACGGCGCCAAACACGCATACGACCATCATTGGCACCAAGGCAGAAGCGACACTCATCGCTGAAGACGACACGTCTCCATTCGTCCCTCCATTCACGCCTGTCGCGACACCACTGGAGGCGGGCTGCACGATGTTGGGGCGTGAGCGGAAGACGGCCTAACGGTGTGCGGGACCGTAGCCCAGCTTCATGGAGACGGTTACGAATGGTCCTCGGCGATACCCCAGGAGCAACAGTGTCCCTAATTTGCTGGGAAGTGGCGGTGCGGTCCCCTACGGCACTGCGTAGGATCCTACGGTCTTGGCGTGCATCCGTGCGTCGCTGCGGTCCGGTCCCAGGTCGATGGGCACGTGCACCTTCCGCCGACCACTGGCGACAACATCGATGTACTGTGGAGACCTCACGCCCCACGTGTTGAGCAATTCGGCGGTACGTCCACCCGGCCTCCCGCATGCCCACTATACGCCCTCGCTCAAAGTCCGTCAACTGCACATACGGTTCACGTCCACGCTGTCGCGGCATGCTACCAGTGTTAAAGACTGCGATGGAGCTCCGTATGCCACGGCAAACTGGCTGACACTGACGGCGGCGCTGCACAAATGCTGCGCAGCTAGCGCCATTCGACGGCCAACACCGCGGTTCCTGGTGTGTCCGCTGTGCCGTGCGTGTGATCATTGCTTGTACAGCCCTCTCGCAGTGTCCGGAGCAAGTATGGTGGGTCTGACACACCGGTGTCAATGTGTTCTTTTTTCCATTTCCAGGAGAGTACAACATTGTCCAAACAGTCCTTTTAGAAGGACAAAACTCCAGCCAGGTGTCGCTTCCCGGGGGTCAGTGTGTGAAGCACCGATGTCTCAGCAACCACGCTACAAAATAAAGTTCTGTTTAAATATCTAAAACATCCTTTCCATTGTTTCGTGCCGGCCGCGGTGGTCTCGTGGTTCTAGGCGCGCAGTCCGGAACCGCGCGACTGCTACGGTCGCAGGTTCGAATCCTGCCTCGGGCGTGGATGTGTGTGATGTCCTTAGGTTAGTTAGGTTTAAGTAGTTCTAAGTTCTAGGGGATTGATGACCACAGCTGTTAAGTCCCATAGTGCTCAGAGACATTTTGTTTCGTGGCCCTAGTTTTGATAGATTACGCGTTTTCATGCGTGTCTACGTGGAAGGTCACTCATTTGTCAGCTCCAGAGTCGCATCTTGGAATGGGAGAAGTCTCCCTGTTTCTTCTTTGTGCCACTACAATACTGGTTAACTATTACGAAAGTCGCAAGAGTAGGAGTTTGCTTAACGTTACTACTAGAATGTCACCGGACGGTGACTGACGGCATGAGCCTTCCTGTCACACAAGAGGTCGTCTCCACTGCAGGAGTGAGGACGAAGAGAGGGCCGAACTGAAAGGCTACAGGCAGTACCACCACTGACTGCAGCTTTGACGATACACTAGTTACACCAGTTTCGTAACGTGAGCCTTCAATAGAAAGACTAATGCAGTACGAACGCGAAGTTATTGTTCCGCTTCAGGAACCAGTTTTATAGTTTTAACGTTCGCAGCGAGGTAGTGCTTTGCATTGTGCATTTTGGTGAGCTTTCTTGTGTTCGGTCCTATTTTTAGCTGTTGGTTTAGCAATCAGCTAAATTCTCTTAGAGTCATTGATCATATCCAGGAATTGCTTTCGTGACTATTCTTTTATAGCGGTTATCCAAGTGTGCCAAGTTTAAATTTTACGACTGTAATCCCATCTTCCGTTCTTAAATGTTCATTCTTTTATGTCAGTGGGTAACTCCCATGTTTATAGTTACGATAATAAACCTGACTAATGTGGTGACCATTTGTTTCTGTTATACGTAGATGATCCTCGTTTCCATAATCAGGCAAGATACTCCACTGCCCGTCAACGGATTCGAACGTGCGTTCTCTGCTGGGCGAGACGTAGAGGATGTTGGGGGTGTGTCCACGGATGATTCCTGATGACGAAATAACAACATCCATTGATCAAGTGCAATACATTGGTCGTTGGCCCTCAGGTGGCCTGCAGACGCTCTCACCCACTCCAGCTGCTGCAACTGTAGCTGCGCTGCCTTAACTGGAATCCGCTACGGCCTTGCTTGAGCGTACCGCGGCCGTGGCTGCTGGAACCACGGGACGCGGGCCTCTGCTGTGATCGCAGCTGCAGGGCGTGGCTGAGGCGGCAGTGGGAAGGTCAGTGCCCTGTCTCACCGACCATCCCCGTCGGTGGTTGTCTGACATTGGCGACCAGGGTCCCCGGCTCCGGCCCAAGTCACGGTATACGTAGAGGCAGCATGAATTGCATCACGATAGCGACGGTATGTTACCACAACGCACACGATGACCACTGCCACGAGTGGCTGCCTGCTGCCGGCATCCGACGATAGTGATGGTGAGGACTACAACTGTGGCGTTACTCTGGCGCCTCCTAGGCAACGACCCGCTTTACGATGGTGCTTATTATGATTACTGCGAAGACAGTACGAATCAGAACTGACGGCGGCGCTGAGTGGCACAACCTCTGCGTCACTCCAACGCCTCACGATCGTCAATAATGACAAGCTGGCTGCCAGTCCTTAAATACGTCTTTCTGCCGCGGTTGTTTGTGGTTCTTCCTCGCCAGTAGCTTGGTGGAATATTTTGGTGTTGCTCAGCTACCGTAACTGACCCAATTAAAGGCCTCCATGTTGACCCCCTGGCGTGCAGCGAACTGCTTCTTAACACATCCTCCGCTGGACAGTGACACACTATTCTTCATGAAGCTGGTATCTGTAGAGATATCACTGGTGATCTTGAAGCTCTCGGTCGGGGCACTCATTTCTCAACTGTCCCCGTTGATATTTATCAACGCCTGTAAATAGCTAAAGGTCTAGATTTTATTATAACTACTCTGTTCTTCACGTTGCTTAATTCGACGGCCCACCGACATGCTTGCATCACCGTACCATACCACTGAGCTGCACGACCGCATATAACTCACATATGACTTCTGCGTCGCAGGCCGGAGTGGCCGTGTGGTTCTAGGTGCTACAGTCTGGAACCGCGCGACCGCTACGGTCGCAGGTTCGAATCCTGCCTCGGGAATGGATGTGTGTGATGTCCTTAGGTTAGTTAGGCGACTGGTGACGTCAGAAGTTAAGTCGCATAGTGCTCAGAGCCATATGAACCATTTTTGACTTCTGCGTCACTATATTCCTTCACATTGTAACTAATCTCATTACAGTAAACTCGTAGCCATAACCAACTTCATGGCTCTAATCATTCGTCACTCTACATCTAATTAATATATCCATATGCTTGGCGTGGTACGCATATTTTCACGCTTGATTGGGCAATCCTTATTAATTATTATTTCACCTCCCTCTGTGGTATACAACCAATTCTTTTAAATTAATTTGAGTTACGTTATGAGATGCTTCCTTTTTCTGTAGGTCACCTCAGATAGAACTATAACGTCTTGGGCTAAGGTAAACAACACAACGACACCCCACCGTCTACCAGTACGAGTTCCAATTCTGACCAGGTAACATCACCGATCACGATTTCAGTGCCTACACGATCATCGAGATTGGACTGTGAGTCAGTAAAATCGTGTCACCTACTCTGCTGATTTATGTATTTCCCATTGTTTACTATTTTCAAAATTCCATACTCTACAGCCTCACAGGTTTTCTGTACGTACTGACTACTCGTGCAGAATAAGACAAATCACTTGGCTGAAAGCGTCAACTGTAGAGAAATGCTACACCATTCCTTAGAGGCAGAAGCAGCTGGATTTTCAAGTTGACAAATAGGATTCGATGTTTTCCAAGTGTATTGCACGAAGCGCCGGGTATATTGGAGAAAACGCATTGCAAGTGACGTACAGAATTTGTCCAACAACAGTGACGAGTGAAGAAAATAGTTCAAGATTACATTATTTAGAAGCATACAACTGTGAACTGACCAGATTAACGAAAAAGATCATACCACCAGGTTTACCTAGGAAATCAGAAGATACCAGTACTGCTTCTTTACTAGCATCACTCCAGCTCGCAACAGCAAACGTAACAGTAACATGTGGCTAATTTGCAAATTGCTTCACTTTGCTGCTCATAGATATCAGTGAAACCACCCTACCTGCAGCTATGGTCCTGGTTGAAAGCACGGGTTCTTTAGGAAACAGACTGTAATACTGTAGCTGTTCTTTCAGTATTAGAAGACTAAATCACTTTACTATTAAAATAACCTTTCGCCTTCGATGATTCCTTCACAGCACAGAACTCAAGATCGAGGATGAGATTTTCACTCTGCAGCGGAGTGTGTGCTAATATGAAACTTCTTATCAGATCAAAATTATGTGCCGGACCGCGACTCGAACTCTGGACCTTTGCCTTTGCTCTGCCGTTAAAGCACTTGCCGGTGAAATGCAAAGGTTCAGAGTTCGAGTCTCGGTACGGCAAATAGTTTTAATCTGCCAGGAAGTTTCAGAACTAAAGATCTTCACATTTCCGTCTGCTTCCATCTCTCACTGATATGCGACTAGAAAATCCTCGAAGATCAATTATGACAGTGGTCGGTTCACTTCGACGAAAAAGTCACTTCTTCATCTCCAGTCAAGCGAGACTTGAAAAACGAAGTAAGATGAAGATGAATGCAATTGTTATTCGATAACGGTAGAAGATGAAACAATAATTATTCCATCCCACGTTGTTCGGCGTATGTTTTATGACTGGTTTTCCAGAGAGAGCAGCTGCTACACGTTTGTCATAAAAAATTGTTCACCGGACTACCGCCTCTTCCAGATACGCAGCCTACGGTGTGGTGGAAACCAAAATGCTGTACGACTATCTCTTTAAGAACGTCACCTTTACGAGTATAGAGAAAGTACCAGCGTTGTGCGAGTATATTTTAATTTCAGTCTTCTATTAATCCAGCTCCTGGTTCCCTCGGTCTCTCTCTCTGTATCCACCTCATTATGTCCCTCCCACCGTTCATCTGCTACCTTCCCTCTGTCCATCGGTTCCTTGCTCGTCTAAACATCTCCTCCTCCCATCCTCTCAGCCCATCTATTCCCGCTTCCTCTCTCTCTGTACATCTCCTCCTCCCCCCCCCCCCCCCCCCGCCGGCCGGGGTGGCCGAGCGGTTCTAGGCGCTACATTCTGGAAGCGCGCTATCGCTACGGTCGCAGGTTCGAATCCTGCCTCGGGCATGGATGTGTATGATGTCCTAAGTAGTTCTAAGTTCTAGGGGATTGATGACCTTAAAAATTAAGTCCCATAGTGCTCAGAGCCATTTGAACCATTTTCCTCCTCCCCCCTCCCCCTCTGTCTGTCCATCCCCTTCCCCCAACCCCTTTCCGAGCATCTCTTCCACCATCTCTTTGTGACCACCCACGCCTGTCGCGTAAGAGTCGTGCTACTAGCGCCACTAGAAGAATTTAAAACAGATTCGATTAAAACACTCATTGCGACGGTCGTGAGCGTTATTTTGAGATTGGATTTGTTAGTTGTTGTTAGTCAATAATGCCTTTAAGGCGCAAAGAATCCAGCACCTTACTGAGTCTGATCAAGATCGTGTACTAGAGCTACGAGAAGCTGCATGTTTCTTCTGCGATATTGCAGAAAGGCTTCTCAGGAATGTAGCTACTGCACATGATTGCTGGTAGTGGTAGTCGTGAGAATGTGCAGCTGCAAGAAGACCAGGATCCAGAAGGCCACGTGGGAAGGACATCGGTTCAGCTTATGGCTCTGGCACGTCGTACAGCATCTGCAGCAGCAATCTGAGCAGCAGTTGGCACCAGAGTGACACAACGAACTGCTGCAACTCTGTTACTTGACGGACAACCTCGAACCAGTCGTCCTGTAGTGTGCATACACTGACCCCAGTCCCTGAAATTTACGCCTTCAGCGGCGCAAAGCAAGAGCTAATTGAAGGGCAAGGTGGAGATCTGCTGTGTTTTCTGATGAAAGCTTTTACTGTATCGGTGCAAGTGTTGGCCGTGTATCGGACAGTTGAGGGCCTGCAACCAACCTGCCTCCTGCTAGGCACACTGGGTCTACACCTGGAATTGCGGTCTGCGGCGTTATTTGTATGAGAGCAGGAGAACTCTCGTGGTTGTCCCACGCACTCTGTGCGCACATCTCTACGTCAGTCTGGTAATTCGACCTGTCGTGCTGCCATTCTTGAACGGCATTCCAGGGGGTGTTTTCCAACAAGATAACATATGCCCAAGCACTGCGTTTGTAACCCAACACTCTCTGCAGAGTGTCGACATGTTGCCTTGGTCTGATCGACCACCTCATCTGTCTCCAATCGAGCGCGTATGCGATGTCATAGGACGACTTCAGTGCGACCCATAAACAGCATTAATGGTCCTGTACTGACCGACCAAGTCCGACAGGCATGGAACTCCTATCCACAAACTGACGTCCAGTTTAAAATGTACCAGCACCTAACATTTGCAACAGCGTATCTCGCACTTACATTAACCTGTGATCATGCAACGTTAACCACTTAAATACGTTACGTAGACTGCTGCAGGCCCAGACGTCTCGTAACACGCCGTGCACATTGTTATAAGTAGAGTTCTGCAGCGTGTGACCGCAACGTGATTCCACTTTGACTCTGTGAAGCAGTTAGATACGATTGCAGTGGGAACGGAAGCATTTGACACGGTGGGTACCAGTTGCAAGCTGTTAAGGTCCGAGCATAACGAAAGACTTGACAGATACTTTGAGTGACCCGAAGACTTCTGTAGCAACAGAACTCTGCAGGTCTTCCTCGACGGCAAATGTTCATAAGAGACAAGGGTATCGTCAGGAGTGTCCAAGCGAATTGAGATAGGACCGCTGCTTTTTTCTATATATAGTAGATAAATGGTCTGGCAGACCGGATGAGCAGCAATCTGCTGCTGCTTCCTAATGATGCTGGGGTGTAGGGGAAGGTGTCGTCGTTGAGTGACTGTAGGAGTATACAAGATGACTTGGAAAAAAATTCTAGTTTGGTGATGAATGGTAATTATGTCTACAAATGGAAGAATGTGAATTAACGCAGATGAGTAGAATAATATACACACGATGTTCGAATACCGCATTAGTAGTATTCTGCTGGACACAGTCAAGTCGATTGATTATCTAGGCGTAACGCTGCAAAGCGACGTGAAATCCAACGATCATGTGGGGATTGTTGTGGGGAAGACGAATGGTCGACCTTGGTCTCTCAGAAGTATTTCAAGACCGTGTGGTTCATCTGTAAAGGAAACCACATATAGGACACTAGTGCGACCCATTCTTGAGTACTTCTCTTGTGTTTGGGACCCACATTTAAAGTGAGAACACTTGCTCAAGTATGGTGGATTATTTATGTATGTATAAACCTTTATTTATATTTCTTGTTGATGGTCTGAGTGGGATAGAAAGGGCGTAACATTTCTTTATTTACATACTGTAATTTGTTCGTTTTATGCGGGACAGTGGTCGAGTTAAATCATGTATTATTACTGCGGATGGCATTGAACCAATGGAAAACCAGGAAAGACTCAAGTGAAGAAGAACACTTATTCGAGTGATGCTCAAGGGAACGGTTTTCGTTTGGATCTCGAAGAAGTCATGTTGTGCCGAGTTCTTGAAGAAGACAGACCTGTCTGTGGTATCATGTGGCATTTAATCGTGTAGGTTCTGGTGATGAGCGGCTGCTGCAGTAATCTTTCTCCTACAGCATCACGAAATTGAGCTTAGGCAAATTATGAATTTCTACTCGTTATCTCACGTGTGTTAATTTATTAATCATCATGTTAAACAATGGACTCTTTTCAGCAGGTGGATATTTCGTGTATTGCTATCACAAAATGAAGTTAAGTTTTCGGGGGTTTAGGATGATTTTTTAGCTTGGGGATACTACTACTATTCTGAACACAAATTTATTTTATTTGATAAGGCTAATTTCTGCCTTGACAACAACTGAATATCGTAGGACAATCTTCCGTTGACTTGAGATTTTCTGTAGTGAATAAACATTACTCAACATAATTGTCTGGCGTATATACCAGATGAAGAAGTCAGAATAGTACCATTTTTATAAATTATTCATTCGTCTTTTACTTCAAATCGGCGTGTATTTTATTAATTCGTAATTTTACCCAATGCACAGACTACTTGATTGCAGGATCCCAACTAGAGATTGATATTTGCAGCGAGTTAGCTGCTGCTCATGAAAGCAGACGTGTGGGTCTCGACCCTTTGACTGCATCGAGCTAATTGTGTTCAAAGACAGCTTCGCATAGCCTTGCCAGTGATGAACAGTTTGGGAGGTCATAACTATCCAGAAACTATTGGAAGCCTACTGTACCTTGTAACAATATCTTGACCAAGCACTGTGTATGCTATTGATTACTTAGCAGATTTACACGTAAACCAGTGGTTAGTCACTGGAAAATGAGTTGAAACATTATTCAGTATCTAAAAGAAGTAGGAACTGCGGTACACTGTCTGACAGAGGCAAAAGACTCCATGCATATTCTTATTATGATTACGGAGATGATATCCCAACTAGATGGTCCACCAGTGGAGTGAGAGGGGCCCGTTGTCTGGAATGCTAGAGAAGAGAGTCTTTTAACAATTTCAACAGCAGGATACCGAGCTACCCTCTCTTCGATCCGTCTCTAACTTGGATACACATCTACATACATACTCCGTAATCCACCCTACGGTGCGTGCAATTGGGTACTCTGTATCACTGCTTGTCATTTCTCCAGAAGTTGCATTTGAAAAATGAGCAAGGGAAAAACGATTGTCTGTACTCCCCCGAATGAGCGCTAATTTCTCGTCTTTTATCTTCGTGTTCCTTACACGCAATGTACTTTGGTGGCAGTACAATCGATCTTGAGATGCCGGTTCTCTAAATTTTCTCAATGGTGTTTCGCGAAGAGAACGTCGTCTTCCCTCGAGGGATTCCCGTTTGATTTCCCGTAACGTCTGTGTTACACCTGGGTGTTGTTCGAACCTAACTGTAACAAATCGAGAGGCCCGCCTCTGAATTGCTTCGATGTCGTCCTTGAATCGGACCTGGTACGGTTCTTAAACACTTGAGCAGCACTGAAGAATAGGTCGCACTAGCTTCATATATGCTGTCTCTTTTACAGGTAACTCACTCTTTCTTAAAATTCTCACAATAAACCGAAGTCGACCATTTTCCTGTCCTACCACAGGTTTCACATATTTGTTCCACCTCAGAACACTCTGCAACGTTACGCGCAGATATTTAAACGACTTTACTGTGTCAAGCAGGACACAAGGAATGCTGTATCCGAATATTACAGGTTTGATCTTCCTACATATCCGCATTAACTTACGAGGTAATTGACACAAATTTGTAATTTCAGGTATGAAGCAACCGCGAGAAGCTGACATACACTTGTTAACGAATACATATCAAGAAAAAATTACAAGGAGCAGGAAACGCAATTAAATTCCACGAAAGTACCTTCAGCAATACAAAAACGCGACTATAAAGTTGAAACATGTCGGAAGATCAAGTCAGCTTGCTACCATACTTGCTAAACCACAGACTCGTAAAGTTTCTGAAGAATTAAGCTATGAGTTCAGGTATATTCTTTCATGGAGTCTCAACAATGCTTGCCTGGGCTTATTATGGTTATGAGGGTGATATCCCAGCTAGATGCTACACTAGTGGAGTTCTCACCACAAGAGGATGACCCGCTGTCTGATTCGCTATAAAGAAACGTCTTGTGACAAATTCACCAGATACGTCGTGTTGATACCACATTCTGCTATTTGTTTTTAAAGGTATTTCGTCCAATAACAGACGTAATGTTTCTAGCAATTATGGGGTGTACTTCCTACCATTAAGATTTCCTTCGATGAAAAAGGGGCCTATAATTCTGCCCTCCAGAATCAGACACCATACATTCACCGACAACGGTTTTTGTTGTGCAAGTTGAAGCAGCCAACATGGATTTTCAGTTGCCCATTAATGAATGTCATGCAAATTAAAATTTCCGTGGTTCGTGAATGTAACCCCGTCAGTAAATAAAATCAAATTAATAAATGTGTCAGCCCTCTGAATCTGAAGTTAAGTCCATCGGCAGAATTCAATGCGACACATACAATCCGTACAAGTTAACTGTTGGTGGAGACTGATATGATAAGGATGATATTTATGGCGATGCAGAACAAGAACAACACTACTCTGGCTCATGCCAGACTCCCTTGGGATTTGACGCGAACTAACACAATGATCTCGAGCCCTAGTGGCAACAGTACCAATTTCAGTTTCCTCGTTAGTAACTTTCCTTTGCCGGGTATGTTTCCGGTGCGTTAAAGATCCAGTTGCTTTCAGTTTATCATACACGTATTTCAATGTACGACGTGTAGGGTGAGAACGTTGAGGATATCTTTCAGGGTATACGTCTCTAGCTTGCACTGAATTTCTTTGGCATTCTCCGTAAATGAGAAGCATATCCACTTGTTCTTTGAAGAAGTACATCATTCACATTCGCTTGATTCGACGATACTAGTCTTGCCGTTCCTATTAGTATTGTATTGCGAAACCGTCGAACGGTGCTTACATATCACAAAATAAGTACCGAAATGTAGCATCCCACTTAAAAAATACAAAGTTGACCTTCATATGTCTGACGTGACCCCACATAGCAACAAAAAACCATCGTTATATATGTGCCCCATTGTCATATGCGACATTTGTCCCACAAACTTTTCAGCTACTGTCATACTTTCGGAGTTATTGTAGGTGGCAATTGTTAGTGCCCATGTAAAGGAGGTGTTTTGAGATAATGTGTTTAAATGTTTCACTTTATTACCATTGTTTAATTGGTCATATTTCAGAAAAAAATTTCAGAAACATAATTAAGAAACAAATTCTGCACATATATTACCATTAAAATGTCCTTTGCTAAATGGCACAGAGGTTTCTAAGTTAACATTACATATTATGTAGTTAACCCTTTCAGACATGTAGCACACTGCAGCGCAAAATAAAGTAAACTGGGTCCAAATTAATGAAAATTAGCAAAACCTGCACTTTTCCTTTTGGTGAATTATTGTTATTTTTATTCTATGTTACGGACAACTGGAAATCTGCAACATACACAGCTGCGAGATTTTCAGCGAGAGCCTCTTGTCAGGTAAGTGTTATTTCGCCATACCGACTAGAGGACCGTTCATACAAGACTGACATCGAGTGTTCTTAATGATATTATTTACTACTGTTAGATTCAACAACTTTTACTGTACGTGGCCATGTGCAGAATAAAGCAAATTATTTTGACGCACAAAAAAAAAAGAAAGGAAATGGATGTTTTATAGGTCATTGAAGGCCTTTCTTGTACCCTTTTCGCATTTCGTCTCACATTTTGAAATTCCACAATAATTCAGTCAAGAACATAATGGAACGACTATAAAACTGAAACATGTGGAAGGATTGAGTCGACTTGCTGAAACACTGACATAACAACAGTTTCGGAAAATGGTTGAAGAATTAGGAAGAAAATTTACTAAGGAGGAGTGTTGAGTGTTTCTTATTTTTCAGTCTTGTTTATATATATATATATATATATATATATATATATATATATATATATAGAGAGAGAGAGAGAGAGAGAGAGAGAGAGAGCATGTGTTTCATTAAAAACGCTGTTGTAAATACATTTCACTCAGTGAAAAATTTACATTTAATAATTAATAATTGAAGCCAGAATTTATCAAGAAACTACCACGAAAGAACGTCACATCGTATTACACTTGACGAAGAAGCTTCAACAGGAAAAACGTAACATCATGGGAAAGAAGGAGGAACTGTAATGGATGCTTTGATGTAGAGTACTCAGGTTACATTGAAGGTTTCTCGGGTACCATCATCACTTCTCACAAGCGATGCTGTTGTAAACAACTAACTCAATACCTAAATAAGTAAAGCAGCGTGTAAAATGCAACGATGATTTAAAATCCGGTACTCATATAGGGCAATCGTAAAAGTGTTGAATTACTCACGATGAGAGAAGTCCTTGCATCGTTCCAACTACCTTATTGAGGAATACCTACAGTCCCATCTCAAAACTTTAGCACTGATGGATAACGCTGAAAGTCGAATACGATGAACATATGAAGTCAGTTAATGTATAGGAGTTGGAAACATGTACTAATATTACAATAGATAACTTAGCCGTCTAAGTATATTCTCTCCTTGACACGGAACTTTTCAACTTAAAGAATATGAAAATCGGTCATATGTAAGAACCATACATATACCATATGAATCCAAACATGTGTTTAAAGAGGACAACACAGGCGGTCGGAAGTATACCTGTTCAAGAAATGAGCCTAGTAAATTCCAGATCTTAAAAACAAGAAATTCTTCCATCAGCACAAACATTCATTCTTCCCAATCTGATGTCAGACACTATACACATACAGTGCCTCTATCGGTTTTACCAAAAGTATAATTCTCATTTGTTCGTTCATACGTGGAACAAGTTAGTCAAATAATCCAAAGAGATGATAACATATCATTTAGTTTCATACTTGTCGCTGTCCGCTGTCATATGCACGTGCAACGGACTCGTCGACTACGATTAAGCCGATGCATCGTTGCTACATCGTCAAGTCTTCCCTTCTGCATCTCTAAAATCCTGGATCTGAGTTCCGCTAGGACGACTGAGATGTCGAGCAGAGGGAGAATGCGAGATATTTGTATCTGCTCCTTGGGTGTGTGATTTTCCTACAAAAATCATTACTTTGGTGACGTATGTCATAAAGTAAAACTGCTGCATAAATTGTTTCTTCTTTTATTAAACGGCACACTGAGCAACCGAGCAACTCTATAGTTTTTAGCATCCACTGTTAAAGACGTAAGTCTTGTTCGCTCTATAACTTAATGTATTCGAGTGCACAGCAGATAGGTACATGAACTCACCTGACTCTTTTAAATATTTCCTTACAATGAACGCGTTAGAACTTTTCGTTAGTATTTTAATGCACCCTGCTTGCAATTTCATGAGCGTGCCCATTTTTTCTGCTTTTAATTCTCAGAAAACAATCTCATAGCAAAAAACTGAGTGTAAATAGCAACTGTACTTAATAACAAGCAGCTGGCTGTTACGCATTATCCTCTTTGCTGGGATCTTCGTTTGTTTATTACATGTCACTTGTCCTTCTTAATTTATCCTTACTTTTTTGTTTCTTAATTTATCATACCTTTTTGTGTTTTTTATACAGTGTATAAATGTATCATTTACCTTTAATGTGTCAGAGTTGTTTTCTCTATTTAAACTGAGTTTCAATCTTTTTCATTTTATCATGTTCACTTCAGATTAATAGATGCCACCCAGCTGCAAAGATCATTGACAGTTAAACAAGAGCGTTCGATTCGATGTGTCGTTCTGATCAATGACATCGTAACAACCCCGAAAATGCAGCTCAAACATAATACCAAAGTGATTGCAATAAATCGGTCGTTTCCATGATATAAACATCACATACAGAGTCACACAAATTCGTAATAAATAACATTGAATGTAATCGAACAACAGCGGGGAAATAGACGTTTGAGTGGGGGAAAAATATAACAACAACATAATCATAAAAATAATCAGATACACAAGTCGAAACAGGCAGAGGAATTTGATATAATGGTTTGTTTCCACGACGTAAAAAAATTGTAGAAAATTATTGCAAACCGACTGTAACATGACATTTATAGCATTTTCAAGTACTCCCAACTTCCACAAAAATTGATGAGTCGACTCCTGAACAATCAATTCCCACCACAACGAAACACATTAAATATGACAGGAGGATGCATTCAGTAAAAACTACAGCGCCACGGACACATAAATGAAGGAACTAAAACAATGGTAGAAAACAAAGAGATGGAACTAAGAATTCATATGTTAACAGCGCAGTTTACACAAATGAAGTCCTAATCTCCGAAAGCAAATAGTACTCCAGGAAAGAATTTTATGTTCGAAATGAAAATACGTTAATCAATAATTTCAAGAAGACGTACATTATAATCACTGTTTCCGGTCGTTAGTAGAACAACCAAAGATAATACATTACTAGACTGGGAATACCGAATACTATATCAGTATTCTCACTGAAGCCAGCACTTCATGCTCACCGATATTTTACGATACTAAAGGGCGTGTAAACAACTGTTTATTAAACCAATCACACAGGTGCAGTAGAGGATATAGAAAAACCTCAGGGAGGGGGCGCTAAAGATATCTTGAGCTACCTTTACTTTTACCGCAATTAAAAATAATAAAGTACATGAGAATGATCAAGTCATATGCAATGCTTAGGGAAGTTTTATTTAAACTGAGTGTACGGAGATACAAGACAATGCCATCTTATGAAATAAAAAATTTTCAATATTCGTTCTCCTCCTTAAATGATGAACTCTACGCCCCTATTTTTCGTGGAAACTTCATTCTTCAGTCTGCTTCTGGAAGTAAACTAGCTTCCTATTCGGCGAATAATCCGTATAACGCTATGTATCGAAGGTTCTCTGTACAAGAAAACAGTAGACAAAGGAAACGAACCAATAGCGTGCGGGCTGACTGGCGGGGGCGGCGCGGATGGCAATGTGATCGGACCTGAAATAGTGGGGGGGGGGGGGGTGGGAGGGGGAAGGCGCCACGCTCGCCCCCATATGTATCTGCCACTGCACAGATGTAAGAAATAGGAATATACTGATATAACCACGTTATGTTGAGCGATTTGATTTAAATATCTATACATACTCGTGTTGGGCTGTACTTTTTCGCACAGCAGACGGAAAATACAAGGAAAGGACTATCTCTAAATGCATGCTTAAGTACAACCATCTACCGTATAATTGCTTTTGTAGTGCATGTAAGTCTGAATAATGACTCTAAAAAACTTCCTGGCCGATTAAAACTGTGTGCCGGAACGAGACTCGAACACGGGACCTTTGCCTTTCGAGGAAGGTTAAGCCATGCCTCCGCAGTTTCCTTTCTTCCAGGGGTGTTAGTTCTGCAAGGTTCACAGGAGAGCTTCTGTGAAGTTTGGAAGGTAGGAGAAGAGGTACTCGCGGAATTAAAGCTGTGAGGACGGGGCGTGGGTCGAGCTTGGGTGGCTCAGTTTGTAGAGCACTTGCCCGCGAAAGGCAATCGCCCCGAGTTTGAGTCTCGGTCTTACACACAGTTTTAATCTGCGAGGAAGTTTCATATCAGCGCACACTCCACTGTAGAGTGAAAATTTCATTCTAATGACACTACAGTTTGTATTACCTGAGGTAAAATCAGTGATTGAATAGTTTATGCATGTTTCAAGAGTTTCAATGAATCTGTCAGACGTAGCTTCATGGTGTGTTTTCAAAAAACGACACAGTCACGTTACAGAGGTTGGCACCACCCCTGGTATAGGAACTAGGCCTAAGCACAATGAGAAACTCAGACAGGAGAGTACTGCAAATGTTAGAATAAGGAAAGGTTCTCATAAAAGTATAATTAAAAATAATGTAAGTATATTTCATCAAAATATTGGGAGCTTAAAGAATAAAGTAGATGAGCTTCTGGTTTGTTTAGAAGATTTAGAAGCTGAGAATGAAATAGATATACTATGCCTGTCTGAGCATCACATTGTTACTGATATGGATAAGGCAAATGTAAGTGGATATAAGCTCTCTGCACATGTAATGAGAGAAAATATGGAGAAAGGAGGAGTTGCCATATATGTCAAAAGTTATCATTGTGCAAAAAGTATAGAAACAAAAAAGTTTTGTGTAGAGAAACATATAGAAGCATGTGCCTGTGAGCTTAAATTAAATAAAGGCACATTTATAATTGTAACTGTATATAGGTTCCCATCAGGAAATTTTAATCTATTTCTGAAAAATTTGGACTCCTTGTTGTGCTATCTGTCAGACAGGGGGAAGCAAATTATTATTTGTGGGGACTTCAATGTAGATTCTCTGAAAGAGGGTAATAGGAAAAATGACCTTGAAGTATAACTCGGTTCTTTCAATTTGACACCCGTTATTGATTTTCCTACTCGGGTGGTAAAGGATAGCAGCTCACTGATAGATAACTTCTTTATAGACCAAGATAAGTTTAACCAGATAAATGCTCAGCCTGTTGAGAATGGTCTTTCTGATCATGGTGCACAGCTAGTTACAATATATGACATAGCTCCATTCAGCAATACTAAACAGTCCTCCAAAGTAGTACGTTCAGTCAACGATTTAACAATTGCAAATTTCAGGGAAAGCCTACAGCAGTTAGACTGGGATGAGGTGTACCGTGAACCTGATGCCAATTTAAATATAATTTATATCATGGCATTTTTGTAAATGCATTTGAAAACTGCTTCCCCAAGAAAATAGTTAAATATACTTGTAAGAAACCTTGTAACAAACCATGGCTTACTAAGGGTATAAAAAATCTTGTAACCGGAAAAGGGAAATGTATCTGACAGCAAGAAAGAGTAGTGACCCAGAAACTATCAAAAATTATAAAAAATACTGTGTTATATTAAGAAAAGTTATTAAAAAATCCAAGAGTATGTGTATCACGTCTGAAATCAGCAACTCTGATAATAAAATTAAATTAATTTGGAATATTATTAAAAGAGAAACAGGTCAACCAAGAGCAGAGGAAGACAATATTACCATCAAATTGGATGAAAACTTTACGAACAAAAAGTCAGAAGTTGAAAATATTTTTAATAATCATTTTCTAAATGTTGTGGATATAGTAGGATCCAGGTGTTCATTAGAAGATGCTAGGCTGTTAATGGAAGAGGCCATACCTATGCAATTTAATACAATTGAAATCTCAGCCACTTCTCCCTCTGAAATTAGGAAAATAATAAACTTGCTTAAAAGCAAAAACTCACATGGAATTGATGGCATTTCCAGCAAAATACTGAAAGCTTGTTCTCAACAGATAAGTAAGATTCTCAGCCACCTCTGTAATAGCTCTCTGGAACAGGGTATTTTCGCTGATAGACTGAAATATGCTATTGTTATACCTTTGCCTAAAAAGGGGGATAGATCTGATGTCAACAATTACCGTCCAATCTCCCTTCTAACAGCTTTATCCAAAATTTTTGAGAAAGTAATGTATTCAAGAGTAGCTTCATATATCTGTAAAAATGAAGTACTAACAAAATGTCAGTTTGGTTTCCAGAAAGGTTTTTCAACAGAAAATGCCATATATGCTTTTACCAGTCAAATTTTGAATGATCTGAATAACCGAACACCATCCATTGGAATTTTTTGTGATCTCTCAAAGGCTTTTGATTGTGTAAATCATGAAATTCTGCTAGACAAGCTCAAGTATTGTGGCATAAGTGGGACAGTGCACAAATGGTTTAATTCATACCTAACTGGAAGAGTGCAGAAAGTTGAAATATGTAGTTCTCGTAACATGCAAAGATCAGCACATTCTTCAAACTGGGGAACTATCAAGAATGGGGTTCCACAAGGGTCAGTCTTGGGTCCTTTGTTGTTCTTATTATATATTAATGACTTGCCATTCTATATTCATGAAGAGGCAAAGTTAGTTCTCTTTGCTGATGATACAAATATAGTAATCACACCTGACAAACAAGAATTAACTGATGAAATTGTCAATACTGTCTTTCAGAAAATTACTAAGTGGTTCCTTGTAAACGGACTCTCACTGAATTTTGATAAGACACAGTACATACAGTTCCGTACAGAGAATGGTATGACGCCATTAATAAATATAGACCTTAATCAGAAGCATATAGCTAAGGTAGAATATTCCAAATTTTTAGGTGTGTCCATTGACGAGAGATTAAATTGGAAGAAACACATTGATGGTCTGCTGAAACGTTTGAGTTCAGCTACTTATGCAATTTTGGTGATAAACATCTTAGTAAATTAGCTTACTACGCCTATTTTCACTCATTCCTTTCATATGGCATCATATTTTGGGGGAATTCATCACTGAGGAATAAAGTATTTATTGCACAAAAGCGTGTAATCAGAATAATAGCTGGAGTCCACCCAAGATCATCCTGCAGACATTTATTTAAGGATCTAGGGATATTCACAGTAACTTCTCAGTATATATACTCTCTTATGAAATTTGTTATTAACAACCAAACCCAATTCAAAAGTAATAGCAGTGTGCATAACTACAATACTAGGAGAAAGGATGATATTCACTATTCAAGATTAAATCTAACTTTGGCACAGAAAGGGGTGAATTATACTGGCACTAAAGTCTTTGGTCACTTACCAAATAGTATCAAAAGTCTGACAGATAACCAACAACTATTTAAGAAGAAATTAAAAGAATTTCTGAATGACAACTCCTTCTACTCCATAGAGGAATTTTTAGATATAAATTAAGAAAAAAAGAAAAAAAATATTTAAAAAAAAAATAAAAATAAAAAATAAATAAAAACAGAAAACACAAAAAATAAAGTTGTTATATTAACTTAAGTATGTTGTTAAATTAACCTAATTATCTCATGTATTAGAAAATTCCACTTGTTCCACATCATTACGAAATATCGTATTCATGATCCATGGAACTAGTATTAATCTAATCTAATCTAATCTAATGAACACCATCACTGAAGCAGAGAATGCGTGGGTCACGTGACTGGAGACGGACATGTGTGTGGAATAAAGAGGAAAGTTAGTTACTTCTGAGCGGTCACACATGACCGGCTGACGCTCTCGCCTTCAGCGACTGGGCTGTGGCCTCTATGAGTCGCACGTGTTTCGGAAGAGACTCTATGATACTGAGTGGGGCACATTGAACATCGTGATTCATATGTGTGATGGCCAGTAAGGGGAGATCTTGGAGCCTTCGACGTGCATAACTGGGTTGCCTGTCGTCTTGTACCGAAGCGTGCGATGTCGAGTAAACCATTTGCCGAGATACACAACCCAATGCACTGATGTGTGGTGGAATGTTACGATTTATCATTGTAATCGGTTGGGAATATTGCTTGCTCGCTGAATTTCGCTGTGGAGTCCCAAAAGCAAGCTATCGTGGTCGATACGTTGTATGTGGATATCTTAAATTTAGGAAGGGATAAAGCGTTGGTATTGTAACGAAGTGGGACACGTAAGTAGAAACTGCGACAAACAATAAGGGGTCCAGAACTCCAGACAACTGCTGCAAGAAAAAAGGGAGGAGCACAAGGCCATCTGCATGGGGATGATACGTGGCCTAAAAAACGTACCATTTGTGCCACTATTAACGGCAACTTGCTTTTTGCGCTTAGTTAGAATCAGGGAGTGACATTTCTGCACCAGATTATGTTTAATTTTGTGAAAATAAGGGACTACGTAAATTAGCGGGAATGACAGGAGATTGTATACATACAACGCTGTCAAACAGACTAACGTAATGTTAAAAAGGCTAGTGTTCATGAAGCTTAGGTTACAAGATTTTACTTCGAAAGTGAGAATGCGAGTTGTTGACAAGCTGGCTACTAATTGTGTTGTATTGGCAGACATTACTGACAGGATTAGTCTCGTGACTGGCTGGTCTGTCAAAAGGTATTCGTTCAGTTTCAGGCTACGAGAAAGTTTTCTCTTTTGCGATCATAAGGGACTATGTGGCAACGTAATAGCCAATAAATAGTGGACGTGTTCTGGGAGAAGTAGGGAAGGAAGAAGAGGGCTCAGGTATACAGTTTGAGCATTTGTATCCTGAGACGCAGATGGAAATAACAAGCTTACGTACGGAATTTTCCGACCTTTAGACAATTAAATTAGGGGTTGCTTCATTGATCATATATAGTCTTTAATTATAAGAAGATATTCCGTTTCAATGATCAGCATATCGCTTCTCCCATCCTAGGATGATGATAATGAAAGAATATATATAACAGGTGCTGCGACAGGGAATTATTCGGCTTCCAAGTCTCCATTTACGGCTCCCATATCTTTAGTACTCAAGTCAAATGGAGAATATCGAACAATGTTTGATTATCGGTATTTAAATAGAAAGATTATTCTACGATCGGCAGAGCTGTTTGATCTACGTTCTTGTTCGATTGGTTCAGAATTTGACTAGGCCAGTCATACTGCCCAAGCAAAAAATTCGAAAAGCATTGTGGAGTTTACGACTAAGCGGAACATCCATGAATTTAAAAGCGTACCTTTTCGTCTGTCTGTGGGTGCAGCAGTACCATCCCAATTGCTCGATGGGATTTTCTCCGATGTAGAGTATAAATTTGTGCACCACTATTCGGATGACTTGGTCATTTATACCAGTTCGGTTGGAGAGCACATTTAGCATTTTAAAGACGTTTTTAAGAGATTGAGGGGAGCAGAACTAACTGCTAATCCACTCAAGATAAAATTTGCTTGCATGTCAATACGGTTCTTATTGCATATACTTGCTCTGTAAGGGATAACAATCCATCCTCATAGGGAGCTGGCCAGTAGTTAGCTACTGGCTCCAAAAATATGCAATTAATTTCAGAGGCATGGTGAAACTTTGTGTGTGTGTGTGTGTGTGTGTGTGTGTGTGTGTGTGTGTGTGTGTGTTTGTGAGTGTGGGTGGGTGTCGAACCTACTGTAGAAACAATCCAGGTGACAAACAGTGTATTGCTGGAGTCCTGTGAAGTGACTGTCGGTTTGTGTTTCTTAATGTTTTCTGTACTTTTCAGGGACGATGTTAAAGGCTGGCCATTATGGCTGAGAAACATTTATTCACTAATTTTAATGCACTGTATCAGTGGTTCCGCAAAACTGCTTACTGCTGAGATTTCGAATTTTGTTTCGACACTCACGTATTAATTCTAACATATGCCATCAGCGCTGTCACAATTTGTGAGCACTCGTCAATTTTTCATATTTAAGGTGAGAAGTTGTTATATTTTCGTCATTTATCCTTTGAGTCTGCCTAAAATGATGTCACATATACGGTACTCATTTACCGACATGTACTTCACACTGTCCATACAGTAGTACAAATGCATGAGAATTTAGGGTAAGCGTTAATAGTCACTTTTACATTTTCCTTCTGTCAGAATTTGGGTAAGCTTTAGAGTCACTTTTAGATTTTCATTTGTTTTGTATATGCTTTGAGTGCTTTTACAAATTTGTTCTGGTGCACAAACATACGATACCACAAGTGTAGTATAATTTATTGATGGTTGTACCTTGTTGGTTTTGGAGGGATATGTTTTACTACATATGTGTTTCTATTAATGATATTCTCATTGTTTAACATAATATTTTATGTATTAGAGTATGGTTAAATGGAGGGAGTGGTTTGGTGTTTTAATGTCGTGAGTGTGAATTGACCAATTAATTGTAAAGGGAATTCAGAATATGTGGTCTAGCCATCTACGAATTTGTGGGAAAACAAAAATAGTACTTATACCCATTTACAATGGTCTTTCATGAACTTTTGCTGCTGATGGATCTTACAATACTTTCATCGGAACTTATTTTATTCTCACGGGGGTGTAATGTTACGTGGCGGGTTTTTCTTAAAATGTCATGCAACGTATTTCAGCACAACATGAGCTGTTCACTTTAACAATTTAATTGTTGTCTTACACTGCTCCACAATTACAGACCATACTCAGTATCGTCAGTCACTGCCTATTTACTGCCTTCATTTCCCTTCTCTTTCACTATGGAAAAGGACTGCAGAATTTAGAGGCTACAAGGCAGTTAGCGAGCCGACCGGAGTGCCCAAGTGGTTCTAGGCGCTACGGTCGCAGGTTCAAAACCTGCCTTGGGATGAATGTGTGTGATGTCCTTAGGTTAGTTAGGTTTAAGCAGTTCTCAATTCTAGGGGACTAATGACATCAGATGTTTAGTCCCATAGTGCTCAGAGCAATTTGAACCATCTGTAGCTGGCGATAGGGCCGATTCTCAGTCTCAGGTAGCCACCGCAGCATTCAGTTTCCCTCACCTCTCCGATCAATCCCACGCACTCTGGATGGTTCACGGGATAGGCATCTACCGAAGAAAATGCAACATTGTTTAAGCAGTCCTTTTAGAAGTATAAAACTCTAGCTAGGTGACGCCTCCTAGAGATCAGTGTGTCAAGCACTGATGTCCCTGCAACCACGCTACAAAATAAAGTTCTGTTTAAATGTCTAAAACAAGACTTTCCATTGATTAGTGACCTTAGTTTTCATGGAGAGCCCGCTTTTTCATGTGTGTCTACGTGGGAGCTCCCTCATTTGTCAGCTTCAGAATCGTATCTTGGAATGGGAGACGTCTCCCAGTTTTTACTTTGCGCCACTACAGTATTGGTTAACAATTTCGAAAGACGCAAAAGTTGGAGTTTGTTTAACCTTACTCTAAAAATGTTACCAGTTGACGACTGACGACATGAGCATTGTCTCCACTGCAGGAGTGAGGACGAAGAGAGGGCCGAACTCAAAGGCTACAGCCAGTACCACCATTGACTGCAGCTTTGACGCTACACTAGTTACACCAGTTCGGTAAGGTTTCTCTACTTGTGCAGTGACCACATCGAAAGGGCTCAAGTGAGTGTCTCCTGAAAGTACGACAGCTTACTGCCGCTATCACGCGGAACAACAGCCTTGAATACAGACACTGATGCAGTAGAAATGCGACATTAGTTAACCCTCTTCAGGAGCCAGTTGTATAGTTTTATCATTTCGCAGCGAGCTGGTATCTGGCATTGTGCATTTCGGTGAGCTTTCTTGTGCTCGTACCTGTTTCTGTGTGTTCCATTTGCAGTAAACTGAATTATCTTACAGTCATCGGTCATATCAGAGAATTGCTTCCGAACTCTTCCTTTATCGCGCTTATCCAGGTGTGCCAAGATTAAATTTTACAACTGTTTTCCCATCTCCCGTTCTTAAATGTTCATTCTGTTATAACTGTGGGTAACTCTTATGTTAATAGTAACGATAGTAAACCTGAATGTTGTGGTGACCATTTGTTTCTGTTATATGTAGTTGCTCCGTCCTTTCCCTAAACAGACACAGGACTCTATTGCCCGTCAACGGATTCGAACGTGGGTTCTCTGCTGGGCATGCGGATGGGTATGGTGCGGTTGTGTACAGAGATGATTACTGATGACAGAATACCAGCTTTTACTGATCAGCTGCAATACATTGGTTGTTGGCCCTCAGGCGACCGTCAGACTTTCACACCCACGCCCGCTGCCGCGACTGTGGCGATGGTTTAACTGGAATCCGCTACGGTCTTGCTCGAGCGTTACAGAACTGCTCTTCAGTCTCCACTGGCAGATGCTACAAGAGAGGCTATACGCATCACAGAGAGGTACGTTATTGACATTACAAGAGAGTACATCCCGGGCAGCGTCGGACAAACATATCACTTCCCTATAGATAAGTCTCGCGAAATGACGACAGCGAGAAAACTCGAGAAATTTGAGATAATACGAAGGTTTACAGGCAATCGTTCGTAACACACTCCATTCGCAAATGAAACATGGTGTGGTCGGGAGGATTTATTAGTGACACCAAAAATACCCTCCGCCACGTACCATCATGTAGCTTACGAATTACTGATGTAGAATTAGTCGCGAAGAAATTTAGGACAGGTTAGAAAATATGTTTAAAGTTTGTTGGGTGATATTAACTGCTCTCATTATGAGACAATGGTTGAGTGTGTTCTCGACTAGCCGGCCGGTGTGGCCGAGCGGTTCCAGGCGCTACAGTCTGGAACCGCACGACCGCTACGGTCGCAGGTTCGAATTCTGCCTCGGGCATGAATGTGTGTGATGTCCTTAGGTTAGTTAGGTTTAAGTAGTTCTAAGTTCTAGGGGACTGATGACCTAAGCAGTTAAGTCCCATAGTGTTCAGAGCCACTTGAACCATTTTTTTTTTTTTTGTTCTCGACTATTTGTGCTGTGTTTTAAGCAAAACTTAGTTTTTCGCGCATCTCAGTTGTTATGACAGCCATTTCTTTCCGACAATCTGTCGTATGATGACATCGTTTTCCAGGTACACTTAGTGCTATACGTGGACTACATCTGCGAAATGTGTTGCGTACACAGTTAATAGTAAAGAAGAAATAAATTTCATGATTCGACCTGATGCGGCAGATGTACTGCATGAACACCGTTTTGTGCAGGATAAGAGACGATAAGTTTCGTAAAGATCTGAAATGATGTTAAAAGTCCCTAAGTGCTCTCATTCTCAAATATTGGTTGAATATACTGTGGGTAATTTCACAAAATCCGTTACACTGCCTCAAGATATATTTACAGTTTTTAACTACAGTATTTGTTTCACGTTGTTGAGCCTTCACAAGAGACTATAACGCTCAATGAGAAGTATTTTAAAATTTTGAACTCTGTTAGTATTTACAGGAGATATTTTATTTTAAATTTTTTGCCCCTGCAAGCTAATATATAGGCAGTTCGTAAGGGATCTGTCTTTTGTACCTTGGGATAAAACCATAATACAGTGTAGCTATTTGGCTTCCAGTGTATCTATTTCCCAGTTTCAGAATTTACAGTGTAACGTTTTTCGACTGTAGATATTTTCCACTGTAACTACTTTCCACTGTAAACATTTTCCACTGTCACCATTTTCCTCTGTAACCATTTCGAATTTATCGAATTACAACGATTTTCCTGTGTAAGTATATTCCAATGAAAGCCTTTACCAGTGTATCAGTTTTCCATTGTGACCCTTTTCCATTGTAACCATTTCCGAGTTTCCATCGTAAGTGTTTTCCAGTGTCAGAATTTTCGAGTATAAGCATTTTTCTGTGTAATTGGTTTTCAGTGTAACAATTTTCAATTGTAACCATTTTGCAGTGTAGCTGTTTTCACTAAACTAATTTTCCAGTGTAACCATTTTCCATTGTAACCATTACCTAATGTAACCATACCCAGTATACCCTTCCTCGAGTGTACCAATTGGCCAGTGTAACGATTTTCGAGAGTAACCATTTCCCAGTTTTAACCATTATCTAGTGTAATCAGTTTCCAATGTATCCATTTTCGACTTCATTGATTTTCCACCTGAACAATTTTCCAGTAGAAGCAGTTTCTAGTTCAAGCATTTTCCAGAGCAACCATATTCCAGTTACAGTTTTACAGTACAACCGTAGTGTAATTATCCTTACACAGTATAACAGTTTTCCAGGGTAACTTCAATCCTGTGTAACCATTTCCCTCTGTGACCATTTCCCAATTTAACCATTTCAACTATAACTATTTCCCAGTTTAACCATTTCGTAATGTAACTTTTTCCAGTGCAGCTGTATTCCACAGTAACGATTTGCAGGTGTAGACATTTTTCAGTGAAAATACTTCCTAGTGTAACCATGCCACATATAAACATTATCCACTGTAAACAATTTCTGTTGTAACCATTTCAACACTTCAACCATTTTCCGTATAGCCATTGTAACCATCTTCCAGCAGAAGCATTTTTCAGGGGAAGTATTTCCAGAGCTAGTATATTCCAGTGTAACCATTCCCTATGTGAAAATTTTCCTTTGGAAGCATTTTACTGTAAAGCTGTTTTCTAGTGTAATAGTTTTCCATTGTAACCATTTTCCAGTGTAGATGTTTTCCACTGTAATAATTTGCCACTGTAATAATTTTCCAATGTAACTATTACCTAGTGTGACCATACCTAGTATAACCACTTTCCTATGTAACTATTTTCCAGTGTAAGCTTTCTGTTATTTAACCATTTTCCAGTGCAGCCATTTTCCAGTGCAAGCATTTTCCAGTAGGAACATTTTCTGTTTTTCATTGTAACCACATTCCAGTATAGCTGTTTCCACTATAATAATTTCCCAGGGTAAATATTTTCAGATGTAACTATTTTCTGGTACAATCATTTTCGAATGTAACGGTTTCTCAATGACACCACTTTCAGCATAACCATTTCCAAACTATTAATCTAGTACAAAATTTTTCATTATAAACATTGCCCTTGTAACTGTTCTCCAGTGTAACTATTTCCAGTGTAACCCAACGTAACTGTTTCCCAGTGTAACCATTTCAAGTGTAAGAATTTTCCAGGATAACAGTCTTCTAATGTAACTGATTTTCAGTGTAATTCCAGTATACTAAATTCCAGTGCAATTATTTTATAGTGAGTTGTACAAATGAATAAGACACTTAAATTCATGATGTCACATACTCATTTCCATACTTTATCCTTGCTGTCATGAGCCATGGAGCTCTTAAATCACATGTCATCATTATGTCAGATGTTGAAGGTGGTATCTTTGGGCGACAATAACAGGAAAATGGTTATACTACCAAAGTTACTCTAGAACATGAGTTGACTGAAAAAGCGATGCTTTGGAAACAGTCATACTAGAAAATATTTGTGCCGGAAAGTGTTGCAAATAGGAAGTTACGTTGGAAATGCATTCACCGGAAACAGTTGCACAGGAAAATGGCTACACTGGAAAATGATTACAGTGGAAAAAGGTTACATTAGAAAATATTTGCACTGAAAAATGATTACACTGGAAAATGGTTACACTGAAAGTTGCACTGACAAGCAGTTAGAATGGAAATAGTTAGTAGTGAAAACATTTACACAAGAATATGGTTTCATTATAGAACAGTTACACTGGGTAATGATTAATACTGGAAATAGGTTCACTGGATGACAGTTATACAGGATGTCAACAATTCTGGTAAGATGTGTATGTGTGGGATGTGTATGTATGGGTAAAATTTTACAGTATCATGAAACAATTTGTTACAACTTTCCTGTAACTTGGGTTTTTACAGCTTTAACTGTTCTTTAATCCTATTATGTTCAGATCTAGATATGTCAAGTGAAACGAAACAGACAAGTGATAATTTTGAAGCACCAAACAGTCATTTTAGGGCAATAGTAATGTGACATCTCAATAGCAGCATGAAGTAGTTATTAGTAAAAACATTAAATATGAAATAAAATAACAATAAAGGAGATAGATAATAAAGGAAAGGCGGTAGTATGTCTGCATAACAGTTTATTAAACAGTAAGACACTGTTGGCCCCCTACCAGCCCCCCCTCCCCCGCCCTTCGTCCTTCTCTCACCCTTTCTTCTTCCCCACCCATCCTCCGCACATCTACTTTACAACAGCTGAAGCCGCGTAAACAGGTGGTAATGGCGGCAGCTTCTGAGACGAAGCGACTGGTGTCCGGTTTGCATCCGCACGACGATCCCTGACGACGACGACGTCGACGCCCACGCAAACGTATCGGGCGTGTCGGTGTCTCAGAAGTGCTGGCCACTCAGATACGGACAGCCCCCGAGGTGGACGGAAGGGGGTCTACGGCGTCCTGTAAACAAAATACAGAGCCTTCAGTATTGTGACACCAACACAGTAAATTGTATGGCAAATTGTTGGAAAATAAAAAGTTCAGAAAAATACGGGAACTTCTACGAATATCAGCTAGGCTAATTGTTGAAACAGTTTTGTTCAGATATTCAAACTGACGAAAGCACAGAGCTTGATCGACTTCACGGCTGAGAGACATTTGTGTGGTGACTTCCCTATCACTCGGGGCTGTTAGACACCGAACTATTCCATCTGCAGAGCTATACAACATTTCAAAGTAAAATGTTGAAATCTGCAACTCGTGACAGGTATCAGTCGGTACCACAAGCATTTCTGTACACTGACTCCTCACGTCATCTGGAGCCTTGGTCTGAGGTTGGTCTTACAAACCGAAAGCAGTAATGAGAATTTAAAATAAAAAAATTATTGAGATTTTGACTCTGTACTATTAGGACAGTAAAAAAGATGATGTCAAGGATTGCAATAATAACATCGCACATAGGGGCATTTTAGCAGTCACTGTTCCTGCGCTCCAGGACATGAATGGTACGTAAATGAATCGTAAGACAAAGATGCAGTGGCAAGCCCCTTCTGCCATGCACTTCAGAGTAACTTGCAGATTATGGGCGTAGATGCAGATGTCACCGAAGTCGACGGTGAAGCCTGACATCAAGTAAACTGTAAATACTATGGGGATACTGAGACAATATTTTTGGTTTGGTTTAAAACATAACTGCCGTAACATTAATGTATCAGTACATTTTATCCAGTAGAAGCGACTACTTTTCCTAGTTATACTAACGTGCAAAATGACACGGAATTATATTTTCAGCTCCAGGTTTATTACTACAGGAACACTGTGGACGTAGGAGTGGTTATTCTGCTTGTTGCAATTAACCACTGCCGTCGGGTACAGACGGGAGAGTCATAAACCTATTTCCGAGCCGCTGTCACAAACAAGCTGTATTATGAGTTACTCACGCCATCACTATCTCGAGCTTCCTCCCCTTGCTGTCCGGGTCCCACCAGCAGCAACAGGAACTTGACCAGAGTGAGAAGGCGCCATTGCTGAAAAAGAACACACCAGTTTAGATGCAGAACATGTAGTGGAAGAGGTAGGAATACCTAATATTTAGCACTTGTAGACTATATGCCATCGTAGCAATGCTCGTGTGTTTTACAGCCTGAGCAAAATTATTATTAACCTATTCTAAGGTAACCGACGCGACAAAAGCAAACATCACTTGTAGGACGAGGTGCGTTTAATTCTGTGTTCTTCTCATCACCCTGACGTGATGGTCTCCCTCTCTCCTGTGCGTCGTTCCTGTTCCTTTTGAAAAGTCTTGCAGCAGCGTCAGGAAGACTACAGTTTGATCATTTTTCGAACACAGTGTCATCTACCCAAGGGCTACGGATATAGCAATTACCATACTGATCAAATGAAATATCTTTCTGAGATAGATGAACAAATTTTGATGTTAGATCGGTATATCTTAACCATTGAACCACACAGATCTACAGTTCCTTTAAGTATATTGTATTATTTCATTACTGTTGAGCGAGGGGTGGTGTACATTAATCTTAGCAGCAACAGCCTACTGGAAGTGTATTTCTGCACACACCGCGAAGTGCCTCGCGGAGCACAGATGTAGATGCTGATGTAGCAGCAAGAGGAAAGCACTAATCGGAAAAAGGAATTTGCAGATTTATACTACACATGCGAATACAAATTGCTGCGATGAGAACATAAAGGAAAAAATAATACTGGTGGGGTGTTGTTTCTAATTACGCGTCATTCTAGCAGAACCTTGGTGGAGTAACAGTAAATCGTGATGGCGTTTAGTCACTAGTAGCCATTTTAAATGCAGTCAGGTCGACCGATATTCCCACTGTTCTGTTCGCCCCTCTGGTGAGTGACGTAACACGAGGGGCCTCACCTGCAGAATGTCGGACAGCACATCGACGCTCTGCCCCTCCTCCTGCACGTCCCCCTCCGTCTCCTGGTCTCTGGCGCCCAGGCAGCTCATCTTCCTCAGGCGTTGGAAGATATGTGTACAGAGAACAACGTGTGAGGCAGTGTCCAGACGTCTTGCGTAAATTAATGCTACAGCTCTGTTTCCCACGCGATATGCGATGCGGTGTAATACTTGCAGGTAATGCTGTACAGACCAAGTCCTGCAAGAATTACATGCTTCCTCTGATTTACTGAAAAACACCTGAATGCGTCTCACAGTGTGTAGAACCTTAATGCCGCAGCGTATGTAATTGTCAGTGTTCAGTGTTGCAAATAAACGTGGAACATGAAGATCAAGCAAGTACGTTACTAGGAAGCAGAATTTACATTCTGTAAATAAATTCCAACATATTCTGTATCGTCGATGCAATATACTCAACAGTTCCTGAAGGACTCGCACCCAGTAATATTATGCAGATGTTCCTCTTTTACTAAACCGTTCCAACTACACAGTGAGACCAAGCGATTTTCTGTCTATACCTGAATCCCAACTTCAACTGAGGATTCGAACGATAATGGCAGCTGTGTGGGGAACGTACCTTGTGGCGTCTTCCCCTTCCGGTGGGCTGAGGGCGCCAACGCCACTGGCGCGCCACCCGGTGTGGTGTCTCTGAAGAGCGGGACGGCTCGGTGTCCAGACTAGACGAGCTGGCAGACGAGGCACCAGCAGTGTCCTGGAGAAGAAATTAAAAATTCTGAACGAATGCCAACAGGCAGTTGTGTGATGGCTTGATGAGTTTGGTAAGTATTTAACACTAAGGTAAACCCAAGTCTCTGGAGTGGTACTGAAAATAATTTTACAACTAAGTGAATACAAACTTTGCAACAAGTTGTGTCGGTCAAGGCCTGTCAGGCTAAAGTTACTGTGGTGTAATTGTGTTTAAAGCTATAGAACTGTCATCGTTATTAGCATCGTTGTAGTAGTAAGTCAGTGGTTAGCTAATACAATGGGATATATTTTGGTGTTGTTGATGATAATGTTGTTCCTATTGTTGGTGTTATCTTCAGCCCGTAGACTTCTTTGATACAGCTCTAGAAGCTAATCAGTAGTGTGTAAAACTCTTGATCTGAGGACAATTAGTACGTGTTCCCCTCACTTTAACCTGCTTGTCGTAGTCATGCTTATACAAATGTTATCCATCCCCACACGCACATATACACAAAATGGCGCCTGTCATCAACAGCTACAGAATAAATACATCACAAAAACCCTTTCTTGAATGAGTACAAGATGACAACTCCACTGCTACGATAAATAAGGCGAAGAAATATCCAGCAACTGTCTTCAGACCACTCCTATAACGGATGAGTAGCGAATCTGTGGTACTCACCCCACCACCTCCATGCTCTTCCTCTCCATGCAGGCGGTTTTCCATCAACAGAAGAAAGAACTCGTCCAGAGTGAACGCTCGCACCTGTTGGAAAAGAGAATGCTGTTTCAGACAACAAGCATTTAACTGAAGTGTTAGGACGTCGTAATAGTTAACAAGCATAGATTGTGCGGCACTATAACAGAAATCGTGCTTTTTATAGCCTCGACAGTATGGATACGAGACATTATTGGTCGTTTCGTATCCGGAAGTCCAAAACGTTGAATGCAAGAACAGTTATACATATCAACTACATAGATGCTCTAGCAAAAGACTGGTCATATACCATGTTTATCAAAACCGAGAGGGAATATTTGTAACGGAATATCAAAAGGGGTGTTTAAAAGATAAAAAAAGTAATAAAGAATTGATGCATTGTTTCTTCACAGCTGTTCATCCTTTATGTCGACTAAACAACGACGGAATTAATGGAAACTTCCAGGATTGGGTTAAAGGACATCAGTTATAAGATTCGCAGATAAACTGTAACATCGTCAGTGAAAATGAGGAAGAATTACAGGACACGGATAACGCACTAAACTGCGTAATGAACAAAGAACATGGGCTGAGAGGAAAGTTATGAAAGAAAGAAGTTTCGTGCATGTTCGGAAATGATATTAGAGATAAACTTGACTTCAGATTTGAGACCTTGTATCAGGCGGGGGTAAGAAATTGTCGTACATTGATAGCAACATAACGTATGGCGTAAAACGCGAGGAGGATTTAAGTAGGAGACTAGGACAGATGAATATGCATTCCTCAACTAATATCAAACCCAGGTCTTCATTTGAGCAAATGTTTCTGAGAATACTGTGCGAAAGTGTATAATTATTGGGCTCTGGCAAAATCTGAAAAGGACAGAATCGAGGCGTTTCGTATGTCGTGTTACAGAGGTATGCAGATAATTGAGGAGAATGATAATGTAGGAAATGAGGACATTGTACGCAGACGGGACAAGAGTACATGAAAGAAATGATCATAAGAAGGGAAGGAACTACAAGACATGTAGTGAAGTCAGGTAATGGTTTCAATATTATGAGAGCGAGACACAGAGGGTGAAGTTCGTAATAGAAAGTAGAAGCTGTAATACGACGAATAAATAATTGAAGGCGGTGGGGGTATTTGGTACTGTAAGCTGAAGAAGTAGGCACAGTTGAGGAAGTCGTAGCGGCCGCTTCAAACGAGTCAGAAGCCTGATTACATATCTATCCCCCCCCACAAAAAGAGTCGCTCCCCAACAGGAGCACATGCGGGGTATCCTCATCGCTTGGTACAGGCTTCGCACTCAGCCATGGAGCAGCCGACCACGAGCTGATCGGCCAGACAATCTGCACTGGCGCCATCCAACGGCGGGTCCTACGCCAGGTCACGTGACTGAGGCTCCCCTGACACAAAACGCTGCGACACCTCCACCAGATGCTTCACTCGGATACTTCCTGTCCCCACAGACCTGAGCATCGTCATTACGGTGCAGTTATTCATAGCAAAAGTCATATATAAATTCCGTTTGAGCTCTTTTGGTTTAGACAGGTTTTTTCATTACATTCAGTGTATGTCTCATGGTTTAAAATAAATGAGTAACTATCGTTTCGCCGTGTTTTGGTTTCACGAGCATTGTATCAGGACGTAACTCACCTGCGAGCTGGCCGCCACGTGGACGATGGAGTTCTCCACGCGCGTCTCCTCCCGCCTGCCCTGTTCTGCTGAAGGACGGCAGAACCACTTCCTCACACGTGCAAACATCTCTGCGGAGAGGACACCACGTGAGATGTCATCCAGACATTCTACAGGGTTAAACATTATAGCTTTGTTACATTATCATGACTGTTTTTCACGTGAGTTGCCTTCTTTCTTACATCGTTGCTCTTCAGTCTCCCGTTCAAAATCAAAATATTCCTATGAATTGCATTACCATTTTAAACATCAAATGAATTTCCATGATTGGAGAAAAATAGAAATTCATCTTAAGTTAGTTAAATCTAATCACTGGAAGAAAATAAAATTCCGAAGAAATACATTGTTGGAAGTTCTCCAGTGGGTAACATCTTCAAAATTTTTACGCTTTCCTCCGATAAATTAAGCTACCGATCGGCCAACACGTCGCTAGGGCGGAAAGGCAAGCCACAAAAAAATGGTTCAAATGGCTCTGAGCACTATGGGACTTAACATCTGAGGTCATCAGTCCCCTAGAACTTAGAACTACTTAAACCTAACTAACCTAAGGACATCACACACATCCATGCCCGAGGCAGGATTCGAACCTGCGACCGTAGCGGTCGCGCGGTTCCTGACTGAAGCGCCTAGAACCGCTCGGCCACACTGGCCGGCGGGCAAGCCACACTGAGTGTTTTTGTGAACATGGAAACACCACAGTACACATTTCCCAATGTTCATCTTTTTGCTGGCATGTAGTTACTTTTCGTCTAACTTCTGAAGCGATCTGTGTGAGTTCTAAGTAAGAAACGCTGGTCAGGAAACGACTGCTGTCGGAAGTGATGATCGAAAATCGTTCTGATACATCTGTCAGTCAAATACATGTACTGGTACTGTTGTTGGTAATACTGTGCAGTAAGAAATCCTCAGAGACAGTAGTTTGAAAAAAAGGACTCGTAAATATGAGCTCTAATATGCATACCGTAAGAGTCATGAGGACTTGCTCATGTTTGATTCTGTGAAACACATACTTTCTACTGCAAGCTCTTTGGTTTTTATGTTTTTTTTTCAGTGGGTAGCATGGACCAAACCAAGAAAAGTCTAGTAAATACGGGTTCTAAAATGCTTACCTCAGCAGCTACTACTAGTTCAGTAGGAAACATAATGTTTCATACCATCAAAGGTGAGCCAGTTCTCATAGGTCTTAGGGTATACATTTCATAGCTCATGTTTCCGCGTCATTATTTCTTGTTTTGTTCCACACTACCCCCTCGGAAAGTTACCTACACTGAAATCCTAGCAAAAGCAGTACCGGTGTACGTATTTCACTGTCAGAGCCGTCAGAACCATTTTAGCGAAAAATTTTCGGTTGGTCGTTTTATTTTGCCATCATCCTCAAATTTTGTAACATCATGACGGAATCAACGTGTACAGAGTTTCTCATTGTCGTCTTAGACATGAGACAAGAATCCACTGCTGTCTAGAAAGACTTGGATGGGACGGCAGCCGTTCAAAAACAGCGCGTTTCAGCGTTTCCCTTACCTGTGCCACAAGTATGTGAGTCATAATTGTTTACGAAGGCTTTCTACTTCCACAATCAAATTCCTTTTCCGACAATAACAACTTCATATTCAACAAGAATTAACTCGAAATAGAGGTAACGGTGTACTCTACGGGGTCGCATTACCGTCTCTTTCTCTGCAAAAATCGTACGTAATCGGTCTCGCGATCTGGAGTTTTCTAATGTAGTGTATCAGTCATACTTAGTGTAACCGTAGCGTGCCAGTATAAATCAGAAACTGAACAAATATGGCACTTTCGCTTCACAAATACTTTAGTCAAGATCGATTTTGTTCTGTAAGTTATTCACACAGCGAGTACCTGACAATACACAAATATCATTTTGGGAGTACAGCAGAATACTGGAGACGTTTCTTTCGGTATTCACTCAAAATATAATAGTATTTTGTGGAGCACCGACTGCAGGGTCAGCGCGACAGATTGCTAACCGATGGGCTCCGGGTCCCATTCTCAAACGAAACGGAGATTTTCTCCGCTCGGCCACTGTGTCTTTTGTTGTCCTACGAAATACTGTGTAGTGAATTAGCAACGGCAAATACCTCTGAAGCAACAGACAGAATTCAACGTTTGGAAATGGAGATCTCAGCCATAAAGAGAGAAGATAAAAAATTACGCAATGAAATGAAGCCAACACCAATGACGCTCGTTGCAGTCGCAATAGGTTGTCTTGTCGAGAGGCCGAAAAACGGGGTTGAAGAACAAATTGTATTGGCCAAAAATAAACATGTAATTATCCTCTTTTTATAAATCAGAGAACAACCAGGATGCTAAAGACATAAGGGAAACATTAACTAAAGCAATAAACCCTAAACTTGATAAAATAAAAGTTAAAGTAATAACAATTACAACAAACGCTGTAATTCTTGAAACTGAGAGACAAGCAGGCAAGACGAAGATTATTAAAGAAATATCAGACTTAAAGGACATTCGGTACGAAGAACCTAAAGCACTGAGACCATTACTGGCCGTACACAGCATTCCAATAATACTCGCAGATCAAGACATTCTGTAAGAACTGTTTGAAATAAATCTCAGAGACAACAATTTCAACAGAAAATAAAAATTCTATTCAAAACATTTCCGAAATGGAAAATAACGGTAAATAATATTATGGAGTTGACACCAACGGCCAGATTTACGTTCTTACAGAGAGATGGTGTACTTGCAATTTGAATCTTTTCGCATTAGGGATTATGTGTCTGAACAAAGGTGTCTCAACTGTTGGGATTTTGGACATTCGTCTGGAAGATGTGACAGGGAAGGTTTTTACGGCAAATGTGTGAAACCTGGTATCAAAAAATACAAGTGTCATGAAGAAACAACTGCTGGCTGTGTTATTTGCAAGAGCGGGAGAAGAACATGTAACAAAACTGGGGGATTAGACTGCCCTACATACGAAAGTGTCTTCAAAAGCCAAATAGAAATAAACGGAATATGATGTCACCAATAATGTAAACTAGCACACACTGAAACAAAAGCAATGAGACAACACTCTATAGACATCTGGGTAGGGTGGTGAATACAATTATCAACTACGGAAATGTACAGACGTCCTGTCAACGACACACAGATGTGAACAACAGCATCCCAACTCGCAGACACAAACATAAACCACTGGCAACCTAAACAAGAGCGCGGCGACGTGTAGTAGCCTGGATGCCACTACTTGGGCTGCTGCTGACCACAGACTATCCAACGAACATGGATCTCATCAATAGTTTCAACATAGTGCAAGAAAAATATTTTAGCCTAACAGATTACATCGACGATTGGTGTTTCTGCTTCGTCATGGACTGCAGTGTTGCGAGGCACATCAGACACGAATTTTTCCAGTGGGCAACACTCAAAAAGGCAGCCTTTCTTAGAGTATAAGACCTGGAAGAGGAAGCCCTGAGTAAAGAAGAACTTAAAAACAACACACTCCACACAGCAGAAGTACATAAAAATGATGACAGACATCCAGGATGCGGATCATGAGATAGTCGTTACACGCAGCACAACACACTTCACAGAAGTAGATAACAATGACAACAGGCCCATTGACAAAAGGCATAGCTCCAGTACACCTGGACACACCGAGAAAACACAAACGTAAATTAATTCTTCGACAGAGAATACGGTACTGTATAGTGAAGCAACAACTTCAATAAAATATGAATACGACGCATCGCAATGTAAACCATTCATGGAAATTGTACGTTTCGTCTACGGTGGCAATACGTACGAAAAGACAACTCAGGTTCAAAAAAACATTTATCAATGATTAATAAACGCAGACAGAAAACTTCAAGTAACAGAAACTGATCACACACCATATGGATACTGAAAAGAACATGAACGCACAAAAAGCTCACACTGAAAAATCACAACAATCTTGAACCTACGAAACAACACATTTACCAAAGCCGGAAACTGCATCAAGAGATCAACACCACGAACAAGTATATCACACAGAATTAAAAAGCCATGAAGTAAGAAACAAAACTATACTGCAATGACATGGAGGGGAACTGGCGCCTAAGTCTACTGGAAAAGAGAGGAATTTTTTAAACTGCACTAAGACTGGTAACAAGATTGAATCACCCATTGGCGACATTTTATGCTACCCGACGACTGAGCAAACAGACAGAATATTGGAGCAGGCAGCAATATAGACATTTTTGTGGCAAATAGAGCATCGTTAGTGCAGGTAGCCAACTGGTAAGTGCTGGTAAGAGAATACTCAGTGGTTATAACGCAAGAATTATATTCATAAAACGAACACAGACAGCAGACTACAGACAGATTACAACTCCCAAGGTTGCTGCTACGTAAAGCAAACTGACAAATCTTAGACACGGGATTGACGAGTTTCCCCTGTGTTTCACCATGGAAGGATGGATTACAGAGCTCACATTCTTAAAGACGCCTTGCAGAGAACACAAGCTACAGCAATACCTGCAGCAGGCGACGCACCCAAACAAGAGGCATCATGGTCAAGACTATTAACAAGACTAAGAAAAGACGCTCCTGATAAACGACGATATTACCAAAAGTCGAAGAGAGCACGGGAGCACGGGAAATAAAAATTAGATTTCAATATTATCGTGACGTTAAAACTTGGTATAAGGACAAGCCAAATAAGGCCAGGATAAACCTCTGGGACACATAATACACATATGTTAGGACTAAACATTTGATGGTGGAGGGCTGGAGGGGGGGGGGGGGGGGAAGCTGTTAAAACTGCATACTAAACGTATAAAGACTCGTACAGTATAATCAACGCTGAAGAAACCAGATGATACTACCACAAGAGACTGGAGATGCACACCACAGTATCTCCTCAACAAACTTCTTCCTGACGATGAAAACATTCAGGACAACCAACTTCACACCGACTTTCGGAGACAACTTTTGACAAATACGAAAACGAAGGTATCACCATCCCATTTGTCATGGGGAAGTTGCACTGGCAATACACAAAATAAAGAACAAAAAGGCTCCGGGCCCTGATGACATCCACTCCGAAACCATCTACAAGCTGTTCCACTTATCGTACCATACCTGACAGACATTCTGAATGATTTTCTAGTAGAAGGACGCATACCGAACGTATGGAAGAGGCAAATGCAGTTATAATCAAGAAAGCAGACGAGAAAGGCCTGACAGACCCTAAGACGTTCAGACCAAATGGCTCATTAATACTCTGGCAAACGTACAGGAGAGACTGCTGTGCGACATACTTTAGTCGCTCCGGCAGCTCTTCGGCCTTAGCCCACATCAGTTTAGTTTTCAACCGCATAAATCCATCGACGACGCAGTAAACAGGGCCATAGAAATGACACAGACAATACATTACTAATACATAGCAGCAATCATAACTGACACAGCTGGTGCTTTCGACAACCTTTGGTGACCGGTGGTGTTTGCGGGACTTAGAGAGATGAATGTTCCGCCAGCTCTGTACAACAGCCTTAAAGATTATTGTAAAAACAGGATAGTGGAGTGGAAGACTGGTCGCCAAAGATTATAAGGAAGGTATGAAAGGATTGTCCGCAAGGAACCATATGCGGAAAGATTTTCTGGGAATAGCCTTAAAACCGCTACTGAATGCACTAGAAGACATCGACCTGGCAAAAGAAGTGGTTGCGTACGCTGTTATCGTATTAATTAGGGAGTAAAGCCACACAGCTCAGTCGTTCATCGGTGAATGGTGCACAATCTAAAAACTCACAACAGCAACAAACAAAATTGTTTATGTACTTAAAAAAGGTATACTGAAAAGATATCCAAATATAAAGTTAAACACTATATCTATAAATAGGAAACCTGTGACAAGATACCTTGGCATTTATATTGGCGGACATTTACACTTTAACGAACATCTCATACTGACAATTAACAATAGGACGAAACTCATGCGAAAACGTTCAAGAATTGACACGATAACACACATACTACCGTTCAGACAATGAGGACACATTACATAGCACTCTGAATTTTTTTGCGCCTAGTACTTGGGTACATCGATTATGCTTAGGTACGCATAAACCACCGTGAGGCACGGTTGGAGGTGTGTTCTACTCAGAATATCGGGGGTTTTCGGCACGACCTCGACTGAGCCTCTGTACGTGGTACTGGGAGTTCCACTATGGACAGCACAATTCGCCACAGAGCAGCTGCATGCTGGCTCAAGAGGGGAAGACGCGACAAAATAAGAGAAATAACTGGACAAGACATAACCGACAAACGGAGATTAAACAAGTGGAGAAACGATACAAGGCAGCACGGCAAACAGAATGGAACACAAACGAAGAGGGAAGATGAGTTTACTCTTTCTTCCCTAGGAGAGCGGATGAATTTGAAGTACATAAATCCAACACGCGGCATGATGCACCATCTAACAGACCACGGCCATATCCTGTGTATGTCTACAGGTTTGCCCTAAAATAGGCTCATACTTGTGCCTGTGGTGATAATGGCACACCTGAACACATAGTGCTCGTCTGAGATGCCCTAGGACACGTAAGACCCAGTTTAGGAAACCAGGACATAGGACAGTTAATATGATGTTTGGTTTGTGGGGCGCTCAACTGCGTGGTCTTCAGCGCCCTTACAAAGTCCCAATTTTTTCACAGTCCAATTTTTTACACAGTTGAATCTAGCCACTGCCACGAATGATGCTGCTGCTGTTGCTGATGATGATGATGATGAATTGATCACGAAAACACAAACATCCAGTAGCCGGGCAGAGAAAATCCCCAACCCGACCGGGAGTAGATCCCGGGATCCCATAGAGAGTTAATGTGCAGAGAAGATAAGAAACTCTGTAAACAACATCGCACGCGAAGTATGGCTATCACTACATGCGCCCTAAGGCGCTGCAGTGATGGACTGTGCGGCTGGTCCCGGCGGAGGTTCCAGTCATCCCTCGGGCATGGCTGTGTGTGTTTGTCCTTAGGATAATTTAGGTTAAGTAGTGTGTAAGCTTAGGGACTGATGACCTTAGCAGTTAAGTCCCATAAGATGTCACACACATTTGAACATTTGAACTACATGCGGCATATAAGTAGGAGAGAGCATACGCCACAATAAGACAGGCTCCGCCCGGGTTCCCGGGTTCGATTCCCGGCGGGGTCGGGGATTTTCTCTGCCTCGTGATGACTGGGTGTTGTGTGGTGTCCTTAGGTTAGTTAGGCTTAAGTAGTTCTAGGTTCTAGGGGACTGATGACCATAGCTGTTAAGTCCCATAGTGCTCAGAGCCAAGACAGGCTCCGCTTCTGACACAGCAGGACGTAGTAAACGACTCAGTTACAACAACAGACACAGGCTTGGATGCTATATCACACATAGGAAGAGAAGACAAGATAAACATACAAACATAGAAAAACTAAGCGAAGGCTCTATAGCACTAAATCATATCATTCTGAAAATGTAACTCCCTATGTAGCTGTTTGGTATACCATTTCATAGTACGCAATACAATCCGAATATGCTACAATTCTTCTCCTCTCGTTGCATCAGGTGTGACAGGCTCCAAGCTTTTACCGAGCCCTCGCACCTAATGCAGCTGACCATGGCATTTTAAATCAACTCGCTATCCCCACTGGTACATTAAGCTTCGGAACACATTATAACCTAACTAATCAATACAATAAAGTATGTATCAGCACTGTCGACACAACATATGTGACACATTTAAAAATACATGTAGAAGGTATAAGGGAAGACCTGTCACAAAGCCGGCCGCGGTGGCCGTGCGGTTATCGGCGTCTCAGTCCGGAACCGCGAGACTGCTGCGGTCGCAAGTTCGAATCCTGCCTCGGGCATGGATGTGTGTCATGTCTCTAGGTTAGTTAGGTTTGAGTAGTTCTCAGTTGTAGGAGACTGATGACCTCAGATGTTAAGTCCGATAGTGCTGAGAGCCATTTGAACCATTTTTTTGATCTGTCACAACGTATCTATGTCAAACTGCCATCGCTTCTTTCTTACATAAAATACACTTTCAATTTTACATTAAAACGCATCCACAATCTATTATATATCTTATTAATTATTATTACCTAAGCTAAGAGTAAGTTTAAACAAAATTGTGTATATTCATGTTTACTTATTGTATATACATACTTACTTGTTATTCCTTCTTTTATTTTATTCTTTCGTAAAGTTTTCGACAAAGGAAAACTATAATAGTAATAATACTGAATCTGTGTCATATAAAATATAAAATCACACAATGTACAATCTGCTATATAACAACAGGCAGTAGGTCATTTCTTGACAAATAAAGAAATGTCCTTATTCTCGTAACGTCATAACTGACACGAAAATCACCTATATGGCGTTACATGGCAAGTCTTTGCCTATGTAACTTCGTAACAGAGTACAGCTTGCCCGTAATTAGCGT